>NC_053022.1:93700991-93866413 GCF_003073215.2 Triticum urartu | reverse complement strand
CCAGAGTGGCTCGGCACAGAAATAGAAGTATCATTGGGATTCTCAGGTGTGTCTATAACATGTTCACTAGCATGCAAAGTCCTATCAGTTTTCTTTTTCTTTTTATTAGAAGGACTAGGTGCATTGGTATTAACTCTCTGAGAATCTTGCTCAATTCTCTTAGGATGGCCTTTAGGATACAAAGGTTCCTGGGTCATCTTACTACCTCTAGTCATAACCCTAACAACATTATCATTATTCTTACTATTCAACTCATTAAGAAAATCATCTTGTTCCTTAAGTACTTGCTCTACTTGAGTTGTAACCATGGAAGCATGTTTACTAATAAGCTTAAGATCATTAACAGTTCTACTCATATAATCACCCAAGTGGTCAAGCATGTAAGCATTACGTTTCAATTGTCTACTAACATAAGCATTGAAGTTTTCTTGTTTAACAATAAAATTATCAAACTCATCCAAGCATTGACTAGCATACTTATTATGAGGAATATCACCTTCATCAAATCTATGGAGAGAGTTTACCTCTACTATCTGTGTTGGGTTATCAAGATTATGTATTTCTTCAATAGGCGGTAACTTCTTAACATCTTCAGCTTTAGTACCTTTTTCTTTCATAGATTTCTTTGCCTCTTGCATATCTTGAGGACTGAGAAATAGAATACCCCTTTTCTTCTGAGTTGGCCTAGGAGTTGGTCAGGAAGTGTCCAATCATTATCATTACTCAATATATTATTCAATAGCAATTCAGCTTGCTCAACAGTTTGTTCCCTGAAAACACAACCAGCACAACTATCCAGGTGGTCTCTGGAAGCATTGTTTAGTCCATTATAAAAGATATCAAGTATTTCATTTTTCTTGAGAGGATGATCAGGCAAAGCATTAAGTAATTGGAGAAGCCTCCCCCAAGCTTGTGGGAGACTCTCTTCTTCAATTTGCACAAAGTTAAATATTTCCCGTAAGGCAGCTTTTTTCTTATGAGCCGGTAAATATTTTTCAGAGAAGTAGTAAATCATATCCTGGGGACTATGCACACAACCAGGAGCAAGAGAATTAAACCATAACTTAGCATCACCCTTTAACGAGAAAGGAAACAATTTGAGAATATAGTAATAGAGAATTTTTTTCCACATGGGCAAATAGGGTGGCTATATCATTCAATTTAGTAAGATGTGCCACAACAGTTTTAGATTCATAACCATAGAAAGGACCAGATTCTACCAAAGTAATTAACTCAGGATCGACAGAGAATTCATAATCCTTATCAGTAACAAAGATAGTTGAAGTAGCAAACATAGGGTCATATTGCATTCTAGCATTCAAGGACTTTTCTTTCAACTTAGCTAACAGTTTCTTAAGATCATCTCTATCATTACAAGAAAGAAAGTCTCTAGCAATTTCCTCATCCATAATATAACCCTCGGGTACAACAGGAAATTCATATCTAGGGGAAGAATCATAATCTTCAGTTTCAATAATATCATCAGTTTCAGTAATTCATTCTCTCTAACCCTAGCAAGTTGTTCATCAAGAAATTCACCTAGTGGCATAGTATTATCAAGCAGAGAAGTAGTTTCATCATAAGCATCATGCATAGTAGAAGTTTCATCATCAATAACATGCGACATATCGGACAATAGTAGGTGTAGGTCTCGCAAGTTTACTCAAAACAGAAGGTGAATCAAGTGTAGAGCTAGATGATAGTTCCTTACCTTCCCTCGTAGTTGAGGGAAAAATCTTGGTTCTTTGATCTTTCAAATTCGTCATAGTGATCGACACATATAAATCCCAAATGACTCAGAGAATAGAGCTATGCTCCCCGGCAACAACGCCAGAAAAAGGTCTTGATAACCCACAAGTATAGGGGATCACAATAGTTTTCAAGGGTAGAGTATTCAACCCAAATTTATTGATTCGACACAAGGGGAGCCAAAGGATATTCTCAAGTATTAGTAGCTGAGTTGTCAATTCAACCACACCTAAAAGACTTAATATCTGTAGCAGAGTAGTATGGAAATAACGGTAATAGTGGCAAAAGTAACAATAGCAGTTTTGTAGCAATTGTAAAGAAGCAACGAAAAAGTAACTTAGCAAAGATCAATATGAAACAAGCTCGTAGGCAATGGATCAATGATGGATAATTATGTCGGATGGCATTCATCATGCAACAGTTATAACATAGGGTGACACATAACTAGCTCCAATTCATCAATATAATGTAGGCATGTATTCTGAATATTGTCATACGTGCTTGTGGAAAAGAACTTGCATGACATCTTTTGTCCTACCCTCTGATACATCTCCGTCATATCTATAATTTTTGATTGTTCCATGCCAATATTATACAACTTTCATATAATTTTGGCAACTTTTTATACTATTTTTGGGACTAACATATTGATCCAGTGCCCAGTGCCAGTTCCTGTTTGTTGCATGTTTTTTGTTTCGCAGAAAATCCATATCAAACGGAGTCCAAACGGGATAAAAACTTACGGAGATTTTTTTGGAATATATGTGATTTTTGGGAAGAAGAATCAACATGAGACGATGCCCGAGGGGCCACGAGGCAGGGGCGTCCCTGACCCTCGTGGCCACCTCGTAAGGCGGTTGGTGCCCTTCTTTCGCCGCAAGAAAGCCAATATCCGGATACAAATCATGTTAATATTTCAGCCCAATAAGAGTTACGGATCTCCGGGAATATAAGAAACGGTGAAAGGCCAGAATCTGGAACGCTGAAATAGAGAGAGAGAGAGAGAAACTGATCCAATCTCGGAGGGGCTCTCGCCCCTCCGCCGCCATGGAGGCCATGGAACAGAGGGTAAACCCTTCTCCCATCTAGGGAGAAGGTCAAGGAAGAACAAGAAGAAGGGGGGCTCTCTCCCCCTCTCTCCCGGTGGCGTCGGAACGCCGCCGGGGCTATCATCGTGTGACGGCGATCTACACCAACACCTCCGTCATCTTCACCAACATCTTCATCACCTTCCCCCATCTATCTACAGCGGTCCACTCTCCCGCAACCCGCTGTACCCTCTACTTGAACATGGTGCTTTATGCTTCATATTATTATCCAATGATGTGTTGCCATCCTATGATGTCTGAGTAGATTTTCGTTGTCCTATCGGTAATTGGTGAATTGCTATATTGGTTTAATTTGCTTGTGGTTATGTTGCTGTCCTTTGGTGCCCATCATATGAGCGCGCGCGTGGATCACACCATAGGGTTAGTTGTATGTTGATAGGACTATGTATTGGAGGGCAAGAGTGACAGAAGCTTCAACCTAGCATAGAAATTGATGCATACGGGATTGAAGGGGGGCCAATATATCTTAATGCTATGGTTGGGTTTTACCTTAATGAACATTAGTAGTTGCGGATGCTTGCTAATAGTTCCAATCATAAGTGCATAGAATCCTAAGTCAGGGATGACATGCTAACAGTGGCCTCTCCCACATAAAGCTTGCTATTGGTCTAGTAAAGTAGTCAATTGCTTAGGGACAATTTCGCAACTCCTACCACCACTTTTCCACACTCGCGATACTAACTTTATTGCTTCTTTACCTAAAACAGCCCCTAATTTTTTTATGTGCTCTTTATAATCTTGCAAACCTATCCCACAACACCTACAAAGTACTTCTAGTTTCATACTTGTTCTAGGTAAAGCGAACGTTGAGCGTGCGTAGAGTTGTATCGGTGGTCGATAGAGCTTAAGGGAATATTTACTCTACCTTTAGCTCCTCGTTGGGTTCGACACTCTTACTTATCGAAAGAAGCTACAATTGATCCCCTATACTTGTGAGTTATCACCCTCCCGTGGCAGCGGGGTCCTATTGGAAACTAAGGGATATTAAGGCCTCCTTTTAATAGAGAACCAGACCAAAGCATTAGCACTTAGTGAATACATGAACTCCTCAAACTACGGTCATCACCGGGAAGTGTCCCGACTATTGTCACTATGGGGTTGCCGGATCATAACACATAGTAGGTGACTATAACTTGCAAGATAGCATCAAGAACACAAATATATTCATGAAAACATAATAGGTTCAGATCTGAAATCATGGCACTCGGGCCCTAGTGACAAGTATTAGGCATAGCAAAGTCATAGCAACATCAATCTTAGAACATAGTGGATACTAGGGATCAAACCCTAACAAAACTAACTCGATTACATGGTAAATCTCATCTAACCCATCACTGTCCAGCAAGCCTACGATGGAATTACTCACGCACAGCGGTAAGCATCATGAAATTGGTGATGGAGGAAGGTTGGTGATGATGATGGCAATGATTTCCCCTCTCCGGAGCCCCGAATGGACTCCAGATTTGCCTCCCGATGAAGAACAGGCGGTGACGGCGGCTCCGTATCGTAGAACACGGTGAATCCTTCTCTCTAAATTTTTTCTCCCCGGACGTGAATATATGGAGTTGGAGTTGAGGTCGGTGGAGGTCTGTGGGACCCACAAGACCGGAGGGCACACCCTCCACCCTTGTGGAGAGGGTGTGGGTCCCCTCTGGTTGATTCTTTCGCCAATAATTTTTTTATTCCAAAAATAATCTCCGTGAAGTTTCAGGTCATTCCAAGAACTTTTATTTCTGCAAAAAATAATAGCATGGCAATTTTGCTGAAAACAGCGTCAGTCCGGGTTAGTTCCATTCAAATCATGCAAATTAGAGTCCAAAACAAGGGCAAAAGAGTTTGGAAAAGTAGATACGATGGAGACATATTAGATATCTGTGGTGACAATGGGATGTTCTATTGATTCACTTGATGTATGTTTTCGCACTCAACTCGCAGATTCCCGAGGTGACATTGGGGTAATCTATGCATAGGGGGTGATGCATGTTTTCGTCCTACGTTCTCCGATAGAAACTTTGGAGTGATTCTTTGTTGCACGTTGAGGGATTGTTATATGATCCAGTTATGTTATAATTGTTGAGAGAATTTGCACTAGTGAAAGTATAAACCCTAGGCCTTGTTTTCAAGCATTGCAATACCGTTTTTGCTCACTTTTGTTACTAGTTACCTTGCTGTTTTTATATTTATAGATTACAAAAACCTATATCTACCATCCATATTACACTTGTATAACCATCTCTTCACCAAACTAGTGCACCTATACAATTTACCATTGTATTGGATGTGTTGGGGACACAAGAGACTCTTTGTTATTTGGTTGCAAGGTTGTTTGAGAGAGACCATCTTCATCCTATGCCTCCCATGGATTGATAAACCTTAGGTCATCCACTTGAGGAAAATTTGCTACTGTCCTACAAAACTCTACGTTTGGAGGCCCAACACGAGTCTACAGGAAGAAGGTTGTGCAGTAGACATCAGCCAGCGGGCAACACGTACACACCCTATGATCCGTACTTGGTGAGCATCGGCCAGCTCGCTGAATCTATCTCCCGAGATGCTCCCACAGTCGTGTCTCCTCTCCCATTCCTTTCTTGTTAGAGCATCACAACTCGCGCCCCCAACATGCCCCCCAGGGCGATCTTTTTCACATCGGCGCCGAAAACCCCCAATCGCGCCCCCAGGACTCCAAAATCCGCCGGCTCGGCCCATTTTTTAGCATGGCGATCCCAGGCCGAACCCGGCGCACTTGGGGGCTCCGGCGGAAGGAAAAACCGCGCTTGGGCCACCACTGTCAGGTGGAAAAGCATCTTCACTTCCAAATTCGCCCCCGCCCATGCGCACGCCCTTCCGCTGCCGTGCCGATCCCGGCGCGCCTACTGCTACTTCTTGAGCTTGCGTTGGTTTTTCCCTTGAAGAGGAAAGGGCGATGCAGCAAAGTAGAGTAAGTATTTCCCTTAGTTTTGAGAACCAAGGTATCAATCCAGTAGGAGACAATGCACAAGTCACCGAATACCTGCACAAACAAACAACAACTTGCACCCAACGCGATAAAGGGGTTGTCAATCCCTTCACGGTTACTTGCAAAGGTAGATCTGATAGAGATAGACAAACGGTAAAGTAAATATTTTTGGTATTTTTGGTTTATAGATGGGAAAGTAAAAGATTGCAAAATAGTAGATCGAAAACTAATATGATGGAAACTAGAACTTGTATGATGGAAAGTAGACCCGGGGCCATAGGTTTCACTAGAGGCTTCTCTCAAGATAGAAAATATTAAGGTGTGTGAACAAATTACTACCGAGCAATCGATAGAAAATCGCAAAGTTATGACGATACCTAAGGCAATGATCATGAATATAGGCATCACGTCCATGTCAAGTAGATCGAAACGATTTTGCATCTACTATTATTACTCCACACATCAACTGTTGGAAATATGCCCTAGAGGTAATAATAAAATGGTTATTATTATATTTCCTTGTTCATGATAATTGTCTATTGTTCATGCTATAATTGTGTTATCCGGAAATCGTAATACATGTGTGAATACATAGACCACAACATGTCCCTAGTGAGCCTCTAGTTGACTAGCTCGTTGATCAATAGATGGTTACGGTTTCCTGACCATGGACATTGGATGTCATTGATAACGGGATCACATCATTAGGAGAATGATGTGATGGACAAGACCCAATCCTAAGCATAGCGCAAGATCGTGTAGTTCGTCTGCTAAAGCTTTTCTAATGTCAAGTATCTTTTCCTTAGACCATGAGATTGTGCAACTCCCGGATACTGTAGGAATACTTTGGGTGTGCCAAACGTCACAACGTAACTGGGTGACTATAAAGGTGCACTACGGGTATCTCTGAAAGTGTCTGTTGGGTTGGCACGAATCGAGACTGGGATTTGTCACTCCGTATGACGGAGAGGTATCTCTGGGCCCACTCGGTAACATCATCATAATGAGCTCAATGTGACTAAGGGTTGGTCACGGGATGATGTGTTACGAACGAGTAAAGTGACTTGCCGGTAACGAGATTGAACAAGGTATTGGGATACCGACGATCGAATCTCGGGCAAGTAACGTACCGATTGACAAAGGGAATTGTATACGGGATTGCTTGAATCCTCGACATCGTGGTTCATCCGATGAGATCATCGTGGAACATGTGGGAGCCAACATGGGTATCCAGATCCCGCTGTTGGTTATTGGCCGGAGAGTTGTCTCGGTCATGTCTGCATGGTTCCCGAACCCGTAGGGTCTACACACTTAAGGTTCGATGACGCTAGGGTTATTAGGAAGATTTGTATGTGATTACCGAATGTTGTTCGGAGTCCCGGATGAGATCCCGACGTCACGAGGAGTTCCGGAATAGTCCGGAGGTGAAGATTTATATATGGGAAGTCATCATACGGTCACCGGAAATATTCGGGGGTATACCGGTATTGTACCGGGACCACCGGAGGGGTTCCGGGGGTCCACCGGGAGGGTCCACCTGCCCCGGAGGGCCTTATGGGCTGTAGGTGGAAGGGAACCAGCCCCTAGTGGGCTGGGCGCCATTCCCCCTAGGGCCCATGCGCCTAGGGTTTGGGGGGAACCCTAAAGGGGGGCGCCCCCTTGCTTGGGGGGCAAGCCCCTTGGCCGCCGCCCCCCTCTAGATCTCATCTAGAGGGGCCGGCCCCTTCCCCCTTCTCCCTATAAATAGAGGGGCGAGGGGAGGGCTGCAGCACCACATCCAAGGCGCAGCCCCTCCCCTCCCCAACACCTCTCCTCCTCCGCGTGAGCTTGGCGAAGCCCTGCCGGAGAACTGCCACTCCATCACCACCACGTCGTCGTGCTGCTGTTGGAGCCTTCTTCCTCAACCTCTCCCTCCTCCTTGCTGGATCAAGGCGCGGGAGACGTCACCGGGCTGCACGTGTGTTGAACGCGGAGGCACCGTTGTTCGGTGCTTAGATCGGATTCGGCCGCGATCTGAATCGCTACGTGTACGACTCCTCCAACCGCGTTCTTGCAACGCTTCCGACTCGCGATCTTCAAGGGTATGAAGATGCACTCCCCTCTCGTTGCTAGTTACTCCATAGATTGATCTTGGTGATGCGTAGAAATTTTTTAATTTCTGCACGATCCCCAACAGTGGCATCATGAGCTAGGTCTATGCGTAGTTTCTATGCACGAGTAGAACACAAGTTGTTGTGGGCGTCGATTTTGTCAATTTACTTGCCGTTACTAGTCTTATCTTGATTCGGCGGCATCGTGGGATGAAGCGGCCCGGACCGACCTTACACGTACGCTTACGTGAGACTGGTTCCACCGACTGACATGCACTAGTTGCATAAGGTGGCTAGCGGGTGTCTGTCTCTCCCACTTTAGTCGGATCGGATTCGATGAAAAGGGTCCTTATGAAGGGTAAATAGAAATTGGCATATCACGTTGTGGTTTTGGCGTAGGTAAGAAACGTTCTTGCTAGAAACCTATAGCAGCCACGTAAAAACTTGCAACAACAATTAGAGGACGTCTAACTTGTTTTTGCAGCATATTTGTGATGTGATATGGCCAAAGGATGTGATGAATGATATATGTGATGTATGAGATTGATCATGTTCTTGTAATAGGAATCACGACTTGCATGTCGATGAGTATGACAACCGGCAGGAGCCATAGGAGTTGTCTTAATTTATTTATGACCTGCGTGTCAACATAAACGTCATGTAATTACTTTACTTTATTGCTAACCGTTAGCCATAGTAGTAGAAGTAATAGTTGGCGAGACAACTTCATGAAGACACAATGATGGAGATCATGATGATGGAGGTCATGGTGTCATGCCGGTGACAATGATGATCATGGCGCCCGAAGATGGAGATCAAAAGGAGCAAAATGATATTGGCCATATCATGTCACTATTTGATTGCATGTGATGTTTATCATGTTTTACATCTTATTTGCTTAGAACGACGGTAGCATAAATAAGATGATCCCTCGCAATAATTTCAAGAAAGTGTTCCCCCTAACTGTGCACCGTTGCTAAGGTCCGTTGTTCCGAAGCACCACGTGATGATCGGGTGTGATAGGTTCTAACGTTCGCATACAACGGGTGTAAGCCAGATTTACACACGCAATACACTTAGGTTGACTTGACGAGCCTAGCATGTACAGACATGGCCTCGGAACACGGAAGACCGAAAGGTCGAACATGAGTCGTATAGAAGATACGATCAACATGAAGATGTTCACCGATGATGACTAGTCCGTCTCACGTGATGATCGGACACGGCCTAGTTGACTCGGATCATGTATCACTTAGATGACTAGAGGGATGTCTATCTGAGTGGGAGTTCATTAAATAATTTGATTAGATGAACTTAATTATCATGAACATAGTCTAAAATTCTTTGCAATATGTCTTGTAGATCAAATGGCCCACGCTAATGTTGCCCTCAACTTCAACGCGTTCCTAGAGAAAACCAAGCTGAAAGACGATGGCAGCAACTACACGGACTGGGTCCGTAACCTGAGGATTATCCTCATAGCTGCCAGGAAAGCATATGTCCTTGATGCACCGCTAGGTGAAGCACCTATTTTCCCGTAGAACAAGACGTTATGAACGCTTGGCAGACGCGTAGTGATGATTACTCCCTGGTTCAGTGCGGCATGCTTTACAGCTTAGAACCGGGGCTCCAAAAGCGTTTTGAGCAACACGGAGCATATGAGATGTTCCAAGAGCTGAAAATGGTTTTCCAAGCTCATGCCCGGGTCGAGAGATATGAAGTCTCCGACAAGTTCTACAGTTGTAAGATGGAGGAGAATAGTTCCGTCAGCGAGCACATACTCAAAATGTCTGGGTTGCACAACCGCTTGTCTCAGCTGGGAGTTAATCTCCCGGATGATGCGGTCGTTGACAGAATCCTTCAGTCGCTCCCACCTAGCTACAAGAGCTTTTGATGAACTTCAATATGCAGGGATGGAAAAGACCATTCCTGAGGTATATTCAATGCTGAAATCAGCGGAGGTGGAAATCAAAAAGGAACATCAAGTGTTGATGGTGAATAAAACCACTAAGTTCAAGAAAGGCAAGGGTAAAAAGAACTTCAAGAAGGACGGCAAGGGGTTGCCGCGCCCGGTAAGCAAGCTGCCGGGAAGAAGCCAAAGAATGGACCCAAGCCTGAACTGAGTGCTTTTATTGCAAGGGAAACGTCACTGGAAGCGGAACTGCCCCAAGTACTTAGCGGATAAGAAGGCCGGCAATGCCAAAGGTATATGTGATATACATGTTATTGATGTGTACCTAACCAGCGCTCGTAGTAGCTCCTGGGTATTTGATACCGGTGCAGTTGCTCATATTTGTAACTCAAAACAGGAACTGCGGAATAAACGGAGACTGGCGAAGGACGAGGTGACGATGCGCGTCGGGAATGGTTCCAAGGTCGATGTGATCGCCGTCGGCACGCTACCTCTACATTTACCTACGGGATTAGTTTTAAACCTCAATAATTGTTATTTAGTACCAGCTTTGAGCATGAACATTGTATCTGGATCTCGTTTAATGCGAGATGGCTACTCATTTAAATCTGAGAATAATGGTTGTTCTATTTATATGAGAGACATGTTTTATGGTCATGCCCCGCTGGTCAATGGTTTATTCTTATTTAATCTCGAACGTGATGTTACACATATTCATAGTGTGAATGCCAAAAGATGTAAGGTTGATAATGATAGTCCCACATACTTGTGGCACTGCCGCCTTGGTCACATTGGTGTCAAACGCATGAAGAAACTCCATGCAGATGGACTTTTGGAGTCTCTTGATTATGAATCATTTGACACGTGCGAACCATGCCTCATGGGCAAAATGACCAAGACTCTCTTCCAGGAACAATGGAGCGAGCAACCAACTTATTGGAAATCATACATACTGATGTGTGCGGTCCAATGAGTGTTGAGGCTCGCGGTGGCTATCGTTATGTTCTCACCCTCACTGATGACTTAGTAGATATGGGTATGTCTACTTATGAAACACAAGTCTGAGACCTTTGAAAAGTTCAAGGAATTTCAGAGTGAGGTTGAGAATCAACGTGACAGGAAAATCAAAGTTCTTACGATCAGATCGTGGGGGAGAATATTTGAGTCACGAATTTGGCACGCACTTAAGGAAATGTGGAATTGTTTCACAACTCACGCCGCCTGGAACACCTCAGCGTAATGGTGTGTCCGAACGTCGTAATCGCACTCTATTGGATATGGTGCGATCTATGATGTCTCTTACCGATCTACCGCTATCATTTTGGGGTTATGCTATAGAGACTGCCGCATTCACTTTAAATAGGGCTCCGTCGAAATCCGTTGAGACGACACCGTATGAATTGTGGTTTGGTAAGAAACCTAAGCTGTCGTTTCTGAAAGTTTGGGGATGCGATGCTTATGTCAAGAAACTTCAACCTGAAAAGCTCGAACCCAAATCGGAAAAATGCGTCTTCATAGGATACCCTAAAAACTATTGGGTATACCTTCTACCTCAGATCCGAAGGCAAGATCTTTGTTGCCAAGAATGGATCCTTTCTAGAGAAAGAGTTTCTCTCGAAAGAAGTAAGTGGGAGGAAAGTAGAACTTGATGAAGTATTGCCTCTTGAACCGGAGAGTGGCGCAGCTCAAGAAAATTTCTGAGGTGCCTGCACCGACTAGAGAGGAAGTTAATGATGATGATCATGAAACTTCAGATCAAGTTGCTACTGAACTTCGTAGGTCCACAAGGACATGTCCGCACCAGAGTGGTACGCAACCCTGTCCTGGAAATCATGTTGTTAGACAATGGTGAACCTTCGAACTATGAAGAAGCGATGGCGGGCCCGGATTCCGACAAATGGCTTGAAGCCATGAAATCCGAGATAGGATCCATGTATGAAAACGAAGTATGGACTTGACTGACTTGCCCGATGATCAGCGAGCCATAGAAAATAAATGGATCTTTAAGAAGAAGACAGACGCGGATGGTAATGTGACCATCTATAAAGCTCGGCTTGTCGCTAAGGGTTATCGACAAGTTCAAGGGGTTGACTACGATGAGACTTTCTCACCCGTAGCAAAGCTGAAGTCCGTCCGAATCATGTTAGCAATTGCCGCATTCTATGATTATGAGATATGGCAAATGGACGTCAAAACAACATTCCTTAATGGTTTCCTTAAGGAAGAATTGTATATGATGCAGCCGGAAGGTTTTATCGATCCTAAGAACGCTGGCAAGGTATGCAAGCTCCAACGCTCGATCTATGGGCTGGTGCAAGCATCTCGGAGCTGGAACATTCATTTTGATGAGATGATCAAAGCGTTTGGTTTTATGCAGATTTATGGAGAAGCCTGTGTTTACAAGAAAGTGAGTGGGAGCTCTGTAGCATTTCTCATATTATATGTGGATGACATACTATTGATGGGAAATGATATAGAACTCTTGGAAAGCATAAAGGCCTACTTGAATAAGTGTTTTTCAACGAAGGACCTTGGAGAAGCTGCTTACATATTAGGAATGAAGATCTATAGAGATAGATCGAGACGCCTCATTGGTCTTTCACAAAGCACGTACCTTGACAATATATTGGAGAAGTTCAATATGGATCAGTCCAAGAAGGGGTTCTTGCCTGTATTGCAAGATGTGAGATTGAGCACGGCTCAATGCCCGACCACGACAGAAGATAGAGAAAAGATGAGTGTCATACCCTATGCCTCGGCCATAGGGTCTATTATGTATGCCATGTTGTGTACCAGACCTGATGTAAACCTTGCCGTAAGTTTGGTAGGAAGGTACCAAAGTAATCCCGGCATGGAACACTGGACAGCGGTCAAAAATATGCTGAAGTACCTGAAAAGGACTAAGGATATGTTTCTCGTTTATGGAGGTGACGAAGATCTCGTCATAAAGGGTTACGTCGATGCTAGCTTCGACACAAATCTGGATGACTCCAAGTCACAAACCGGATACGTGTATATTTTGAATGGTGGGGCAGTTAGCTGGTGCAGTTGCAAGCAAAGCGTCATGGCGGGATCTACATGTGAAGCGGAGTAGATGGCAGCCTCGGAGGCAGCACATGAAGCAATCTGGATGAAGGAGTTCATTACCGACCTAGGAGTTATTCCCAATGCGTCGGGCCCGATGACTCTCTTCTGTGACAACACTGGAGCCATTGCCCTTGCCAAGGAGCCCAGGTTTCACAAGAAGACCAGGCATATCAAGCGTCGCTTCAACTCCATTCGTGAAAATGTTCAAGATGGAGACATAGAGATTTGTAAAGTGCATACGGACCTGAATGTCGCAGATCCGTTGACTAAACCTCTTCCACGTGCAAAACATGATCAACACCAGAACTCTATGGGTGTTCGATTCATCACAATGTAACTAGGTTATTGACTCTAGTGCAAGTGGGAGACTGTTGGAAATATGCCCTAGAGGCAATAATAAAATGGTTATTATTATATTTCCTTGTTCATGATAATTGTCTATTGTTCATGCTATAATTGTATTATCCGGAAACAGTAATATGTGTGTGAATACATAGACCACAATGTGTCCCTAGTGAGCCTCTAGTTGACTAACTCGTTGATCAATAGATGGTTACGGTTTCCTGACCATGGACATTGGATGTCATTGATAACGGGATCACATCATTAGGAGAATGATGTGATGGACAAGACCCAATCCTAAGCCTATCACAAAATCGTGGTAGTTCGTATGCTAAAGCTTTTTCTAATGTCAAGTAATCTTTTCCTTAGACCATGAGATTGTGCAACTCCCAGATACCGCAGATGCTTTGGGTGTGCAAATCGTCACGACGTTAACTGGGTGGCTATAAAGGTGCACTACGGTATCTCCGAAAGTATCTGTTGGTGGGCACGAAATCGAGATTTGGGATTTGTCACTCCGTATGACAGAGAGGTAATCTTCTGGGCCACTCGGTAAGACATCATTGTAATGAGCTTCAATTGTGACTAAGGGGTTGGTCATGGGATGATGTGTTACGGAACGATTAAAGAGACTTGCCATAACGAGATTGAACAAGGTATCGGTATACCGACGATCGAATCTCGGGCAAGTGCTATATCGGTAGACAAAGGGAATCGTATACGGGATTGATTGAATCCTTGACGTCGTGGTTCATCTGATGAGATCGTCGTGGAACATGTGGGATCCAACATGGGTATCCAGATCCCGCTGTTGGTTATTGGCCGGAGAGATGTCTCGGTCATGTCTGCATAGTTCCCGAACCCGTAGGGTCTACACACTTAAGGTACGATGACGCTAGGGTTATAGGGAATAGATGTATGTGGTTACCGAATGTTGTTCGGAGTCCCGGATGAGACGAGGAGTTCCGGAATGGTCCGGAGGTAAAGATTTATATATGGGAAGTCCAGTTTCAGTCACCGGAAAGGTTTCAGGGTTTCGGTATTGTACCGGGACCACCGAAGGGGTTCCGGGGGTCCACCGGGAGGGTCCACGTGCCCCGAGGGACCTAATGGGTTGTAGTTGGGTGGGAACCAGCCCCTTAGTGGGCTGGTCCGCCCCCCAAGGGCCCAAGGCGCCTAGGGTTGGAGGGGGCCGCTGCCCCCCGGGGGGCGGGCGGCCGGCTGCCCCCCGGAGGGGCCCCCGCCCCCCCTCTAGATGGATCTAGGGGGCCGGCACCCCCTCCCCTTCCCCTATATATATGGGTGGTTTTGGGCCTGCCAGGGACACGAGTCTCCCTCTCTCTTGGCGCAGCCCTACCCCTCTCCCTCCTCGTCTCTCGCAGTGATTGGCGAAGCCCTGCTGGAGTGCCACGCTCCTCCACCACCACCACGTCGTCGTGCTGCTGCTGGACGGAGTCTTCCCCAACCTCTCCCTCTTTCCTTGCTGGAACAAGGCACGGGAGACGTCACCGGGCTGCACGTGTGTTGAACACGGAGGCACCGTTGTTCGGTGCTTAGATCGGATTCGGCCGCGATCTGAATCGCTTCATGTACGACTCCTCCGACCGCGTTCTTGCAACGCTTCCGCATCGCGATCTTCAAAGGTATGAAGATGCACTCCCCTCTCGTTGCTAGTAAGCTCCATAGATTGATCTTGGTTATGCATAGAATTTTTTTAATTTCTGCAACGATCCCCAACACAGGCGGCTTATGGTCCGGTGGCTGGCCGGACTGCTGAGTTTGCTGGACTGAGCGGCAACTTGACGTGGCAGATGCCGACATTGCGCTTGTGAACAAGCGGCTTGACGAGGCACAGGGTATGTATTTTCGGGTGGTCAACAAATATTAAGAGGAGCATGATGCTAGTATCTATAATATGTTGTGACTGCAGATGGAGCTGCCGCCGTGGAGACCCTTCGGGCGGAACTTGCCCGAGCCAAGGAACAAGCCAGGAGAAGTGATGCGGCCGCCCTAAAGGCGGCCGAAGACTTAAGAGCCGAACAGGCTGCTCATCGCCAGAGCGAAGATAAAATAGCCAAGATGGCTGTTGAGCTGAAGGATGCCACCGGCCCGTATGAGCTTCTTGAAAAGGAAAGCCAAGCGAAAAGGCGGACCTGAAGAAAGCCATGGTAGCAGCCAAGGAAACCCGCTCTAAAATCAGAGCGCGAAGGAGGAGCTTCGTCAAGCCGGAGATATCACGGCTGGGAAGCCCTTTTTGTTGCGGACGAAGTTCGGAGATCCGAAGTATGCCCCTCTGGATCAATTATGGAGTGCTGCAGACGCGTACTTGGACTTGGCAATGATGCTGATGCGACTGAGTTTTTCAAAGATCAAAAAGATCACAAAGTGGAAAAGTTGTTCTGGTCGCAGTTCAGTGCTCCAACGCGTCCTGCTGTTAAATGAGCAAATGGCCGAGTGGGCTGAGCTCCATAGGTTGTCCGGGCTTGCCATGAGGTCTGTCGTGGATCATCTTTGGCCGGAAGGACCAAGGCCGAATAGTTATTTTGGTTTAGTGCAACGATTCCTTGGTGTTGTGCCGCATATCGACGCTGTAAAGAGGTCGGCGTGCATAGAGGGTGCGCGGATGGCTCTTGCCCGTGTTAAGACATACTGGGCAGAGATGGATGCCACCGCTATTGCAACCCGGGGTCCGGCCGTAGGCCAGGTCTCGGCCGAGCACTATTTTGAAGAAGTCCTAGAAGGCGCTCGTTTAATAGAGGCTCAGTGCTCGAAGAGTATCATGTTCGAGTGACATGTATCCCAATTGTAAAAACAATGCTATTTGGATTATAAAGGCTGTGTTTATACTTTTCCTGAAAGTATTATGATGCCTCCTGTGCGGCCGTTTATGTATGTATATAACCTGAAAGTTTGCAGTCGTCGGCTTCAGCCCCCACGCATATAATGCGGGGGTGTTCGGAAAAGCGTATTCACACTTGATCCAACGTCTTGGTCCATTAAGGAGGTGATAGCACGGAACAAGGCAATCAGACTATATTGCTTTAACACTTTCACTTAGCCATAGGAGTTTGACAGTGGGGCTACTATATAGCCCCTGGTACTTCCGCGCTTATCCGAATACGTGCGCGTACATACATGACCGGGAAACCGGTCCTTCGTTAATGCGGAGGAATCATGAAGATTCCGCTGAGTCCTCGAGTGGTTGACCAGTCTCGCGCTTTATCATGACAGTCAGTTTTCGGCTTTCTCTACTGAGGTGCTCATCCAGATGAACCAGGGCACAATCGCAGTAGTTCTCCCGGTGCCACCTTAGCCGATAGAGCGGAACGTAAGGTAGCAAAACACGGGAGCCGGGCAAACCCAACTATTGACCAAAGACATGATTTGGAGCTGATGCATATAAGGCCAAACTCGCGACGCCGAACACTCCCTAAGGTATTCGGTCTTTACAACGTATACTGGGCTGAGTAACGCCCTCGATAATAAGCCCTGAATTTCCAGGTACGTGCATTAGTCTGACGTGACGAAATGTCAATAACGCCAGCATCCCTCTTGGTTATGTTGAGTATCCGAGGGTGTGAAGCAACAAGAGACAGTAAAAAAGGTTTACACAGGGTCTTAATCTAAAAAGAAACCTTTGAGGGGCCCTGCTGCACGTCTGCGCCTGTGTCTCCGTTGTGCCGTATCCTGGAAGGGTGTAGCACGATGATCATCTGTAAAGAGAAAAACCCAGGTGAAAGTTTTCGTGCGAAAAATTGGTTATTCTTAATAAACCATTAAAATTTAATCTAAATAAGGTCAAGCCGAACTGTAGTCCTTTTTACATGCGGGAAGCCCCTAGCACCACCTATGGGGGTATATCCATCGACCCAATCTCAGGTTTATCTGAGCTGTTACAGGCTAGTGCGCGGACTCGTCTAGCCGTGTCCGCGGTCTTGACGACCGATCATTTATTCTGGTTAGAGGTCGTTCAGTGTTCGGCTGCTAAAGCCGCCACACGTTCTTCTGCACGTAAGGAACGCTCTGTGTTTCCGCTAACTATGATGATGCCACGTGGACCGGGCATCTTAAGCTAAGATAAGCGTAATGTGGTATTGCATTAAAACGAGCGAAGGCCGTTCTTCCGAGTAGTGCTTGATAGCCGCTTCGAAATGGAGCAATGTCGAAGGTTAACCTTTCACTTCGGAAGTTGTCGGGAGAACCAAATACAACCTCTAGTACTAGAGAGCCCGTGCAGCAGGACTCTGGGCCTGGTATTACTCCTTTAAAGGTAGTATTTCTTTGGCTCATTCTTGTCAGGTCTATCCCCATTTTGCGGACTGTGTCCTGATATATCAGATTAAGACTACTGCCACCATCCATAAGGACTCGGGTGAGATGGTATCCGTAAATTATTGGGTCTAGTACCAAGGCAGTCGATCCTCCGTGTCGGATACTAGTCGGGTGACCCCTGTGGTCGAAAGTGATCGGGCAGGCCGACCAGGGGTTGAACTTGGGGGTGACGGGCTCATCCGCGCATACGTCTTGGAGTGTGTGTTTGCTCCTCCTTTTCGTTACATGAATCATGTTCACTGTTTTGACCTCTGGTGGGATTTTTTTCTGTCCCCCATTGTTCGGCTGGCGAGGCTCATCCTTGTCTTCGCTTGGTGTCTCCCTCCCTTTGTGTTCGGTGTTTAGCTTGCCGGCCTGCTTGAAGACCCAGCATTCTCTGTTCGTGTGATTTGCAGGTTTGTCGGAGGTGCCATGAATCTGACATAATCTGTCTAGAATCTTGTTTAGGCTGGACGGTCCATCTCTGTTGCCTTTGAATGGATTTTTCTGTTGACCAGGTCGAGAGCCCCTGAATCCGGTGTTTACCGCCGTGTTGTCTGGGCTGTCTTCATTGTTTCGACGCTTGCTTTTATTGCGTCGTGGTTTTCCATTGCCATCCCTGACTTCGGATGTGCCTGGGTCGCTGGTGCCGCTGCGGGCCAGCCAACTATCTTTGCCCGCGCAAAAGCAGGTCATCAGGCTTGTTAGGGCTGCTATTGTCCTCGGTTTTTCCCGGCCGAGGTGTCTGGCGAGCCATTCGTCCCGGACACTGTGTTTGAAATCCGCTAAGGCTTCGGCGTCCGGGCAGTCAACAATTTGATTCTTCTTAGTGAGGAATATGTTCCAAAGCTTTCGGGCTGATTCTCCGGGCTGTTGAATGATGTGACTTAAGTCGTCTGCATCCGGAGGTCGGACATAGGTCCCTTGAAAATTAGCCCTAAAAGCATCCTCAAGCTCTTCCCAACTTCCAATTGAGTTTTTGGGGAGGCTCTTCAGCCAGTGCCGAGCTGGTCCTTTCAACTTGAGGGGCAAGTATTTGATGGCGTGGAGATCATCTCCGCGAGCCATGTGGATATGGAGGATAAAGTCCTCGATCCAGACCCCAGGGTCTATCGTTCCGTCGTATGCCTCTATGTTCACGGGCTTGAATCCATCGGGAAATTCGTGATCCAGCACCTCATCGATGAAGCATAGGGGGTGCGCGGCACCCCTGTATTTGGATGTGTCATGGCATTCTGACGGCTGTAGTGTTCGGTTTTGATTCTGTGCCGGAGCGCGCTTCCTAGATCCGTAGATGGACCTGGTCAGACCGGCTTTTTGGTGCAAGTCCTCATGTAAATCGTGTACTGACTTATGTTCGACATCGTTAGCCGTCCTATTGCGGCCACGGGGTGGTCGATCCGGCTGATCGGTCGTTTTATTTTTTGGTTGTGTAGGCTCCAAAGCCTCGTCATCGAATTCAGGCAGCAGCTTGCGCTTTGGATAGCTCTTTGTGTGGCGACTGCCAGTACTTTTCTTCAGTGTCGAGCACTTTGTTCCATCTACTGTTGAGTGTCTTTTGCCTGGCTTTAAGCCTTTGCTTATGCTTCTTTAGACTCCTCGCGGTGGCAATAAGCCTTCTATGGAGGTTCTCTTGCTCCGAGTGCCTTTCCGGGATGATGTGTGCATCGTCGTCCGGACTGTTCTCCTCTCCGGAGACAGGTTGATTAGTTTTACCCTTGGCGTCGCCGTGATCGGGCAGTGGCTCCGTACTATGTTCGTCGTCCGCTGGTTCATCCTGCTCTGTTGCTGGGTCCATGTGGTCGTCGTTTCCTTGGGAGTCGACCGGGGTATTATTCTTTCCAGCGCTGTTATCGCTGTTTTTGCCGAGGCGGGATTTGGAGCGGCGCCTACGGCGGCGCTTTGGTTGCTTCTCGAGGGGATATCCTTCGCTGCATCCTTCTGTTCCTCGTCATTGTTTTCTTTGGGTGTATCCACCAGTATATATCATGTGATGAAATGGTTGTCCAGCGCCCTGTGGGCGGTGGTTCATGTTCCTCTCCTGCATCATCGTCCATACCGTCGATGTCTTCGGAGTCGAAATCGAGTATGTCGATTAAATCGTCGACAGTGGCTATTAAGTGGGTGGTGGGTGGGGAACGAATTTCTTCATCGTCCGCTTCCCACTCAAGCCGGACATAGTTCGGCCAACGGTCTCCTGACAAGGAGAGAGACTTTAATGAATTTAGCACATCGCCTAAGGGCGAGTGTTGAAACATATCCGCGGAGGTAAACTCCATGATTGGTGCCCAATCAGATTCGATAGGCACGGACGCGGGCAGTTCAGAGTCTGTGGCCGGGGATGAATCCAAGGGTCCGGCAACACAGGTCTCATAGGAGGTGAAGTCAGTATCCGGCTCTATCGCCGCTGAGTGTGCGGCCTTCGTGGCGGGGTCCATCCACCCGTCCTCGGACGGCGTGATCTGCTCCGGATCGAGGGCCGGAGTAGCCACATGTGTGATCTCCCGAACACCATCCAGCGGCAGAGCTAGGTCATGCTCATCGTGACTGTGCGGCGCACCTGACATGGGCTCGAATCCGTCGAAGATCAAGTCTCCGCGGATGTTGGTAGTATAGTTCAAGCTTCCAAACCTGACATGATGGCCAGGGGCGTAGCTCTCGATCTGCTCCAGATGGCCAAGCGAGTTGGCCCGCAGTACGAAGCCGCCGAATACGAAAACGCATCCGTGCGAAAACCTCACATCGGATTGCAGAGGATCGAAGGAGCCATCAAGCTTATGTGGCAGTGGAACTCTCAATGAAAGCACCAATGTTGTCAAAACCGGCGGATCTCGGGTAGGGGGTCCCGAACTGTGCGTCTAAGGCGGATGGTAACAGGAGGCGGGGGACACAATGTTTACCCAGGTTCGGGCCCTCTTGATGGAGGTAATACCCTACTTCCTGCTTGATTGATCTTGATGATATGAGTATTACAAGAGTTGATCTACCACGAGATCGTAGAGGCTAAACCCTAGAAGCTAGCCTATGATTATGATTGTTGTTGTCCTACGGACTAAACCCTCCGGTTTATATAGACACCGGACGGGGCTAGGGTTACACAGAGTCGGTTACAAGGGAGGAGATCTACATATCCGAATTGCCAAGCTTGCCTTCCACGCCAAGGAGAGTCCCACTCGGACATGGGACGAAGTCTTCAATCTTGTATCTTCATAGTCCAATAGTCCGGCCAAAGTATATAGTCCGGCAGTCCGAGGACCCCCTAATCCAGGACTCCCTCAAGCGCAGAGAGGAGATCTTCGGTGGTTGGGAGTGGGGCGCCGGCCAGGCGTCGGGATCGAGGCGAGGCGAAGGCGGCGGCTCCTAGCTCTGGCGAGGGTGCGGCGCGTCGGGGCGGCGGCTCCGGCGGGACCTGGGGTCAAAAAGTATGTCAAACTGATGTGCGTCGGAGCGGGGATCCAGTTGATAGAGAAATGAGGGCTCGGGTGTACCACCGGCTACAAAATCCTTGGCAGAATGGCTCGGCTCCGGCGAGATGCACATGACGAGGACGGAGGCTGCGGGCGACGTGCTGAGTAGAGGAGGGGCGGGATCGAATGAGGGCATCCCGGGGCTTTTATAGGCGTGAAGAGGAGGCGCGGGGCTGCAGATAAGCGTCCTCCGCGAGGGCTGCGGCCAGCGTTTGCGGGAGCACGACGCAGCGGCTCTATCTCGTGCGGGTTGAGCACGGGTTAGGGACGCTCTACGGCTAGGCCCCGCGAGTCAGTGGCGGCGACAGGAGGCGAACGAGGGGAGAGGCAGAGCGGTCGACCGGTTTGAAGGGCGCTCGGGCGCAAGCAGGCCTATGCCAAAGTGCTCCTGGGCCGAAAGGCCGAGCAGGCCGGCTTGGGTGCACCTATGCGTGTGTTTGCGTTTTTTAACAAAAACAAAAAACTACAACAGAGAGAAAATAAATAAAATCTACACATGCATATTATATACCAAAATGTTCTGAAAAACACCAAGAATAAGATGAACTATTTTTCAAGTTCAAATAAATTCCATAAAAATTCATAAAAGTCAAACAATACTGTTGCATTTAAAATCAATAAAAATCATTTTTAAAATAGCAAAATAATTTCAAATTTATTTTCTCCTAATTTTCTATTGAAGGGAATCATTTTACCCTTATTTCAATTTATTTATTTTCAGGAGAAAAATAATTTGAATAGAAACCCAAATAACTCACAATTGGATTTGAATTTGGAATTTCAAACAACATCAAATGGAAAATGTGTTTCAAATAACTTGAAAGTGACTTCCAGATTATTCCTTTGAAACTTCCAACTCTCTTCCTTCGAATTTGAACAAGTCATTTTATCTTCCCTCATGAACTCATTGAGTTGCTTAAAGTTTCTAAATTTCACATATTTCTAATGGAATTCAAATCATTTTCAAACCCCTTTTCATTTCTTTAAATGGAAGAAGTCATATTATCTTCACTCTAGGGTTTTGTGATGAAATGAATTTGAATTCATGAAGATCAAAATGCAAGATGAAGGTTTTGGGAAAGTCTTTTTATTCCCTCTCATTCAACTTTCAAAAGTTTAAATTTCCACTCAATCTCACACAATCAAACAAACAATCATAATTATTTACTTAATGTAACATTCCATAATTTAGAATTTTGGGATGTTACATGAAGCTTTGCTAGATGACAAACGAATATACATCTTCAAACTAGAAATAATGTTGATATCAAGAAGGAGAGGTAGAAAGCGACTGTTGTACCTGAAAGTAGTAGTGTTTGACAGACGAGTAGCCCACCACTGTCAATTTCGGCGCAGAAATGACATTGATTCTTGTTGGACCTTGTTGATCAACTACAAGTAATCTTTCAAGTGAAGGTGTGTCCTCAATGACCATATTGTGGTCCACGTTTTGTGATCTCTTGTTGCAGCACCAGCAACACGCATAAATAGTCTTAAGAGTCCTGGAGGTGATGTGGAAGCCACTCGACCAATTCATCATCTGAAGACAAAGGAACTCAAGTGCAGTACAGCCGCGGAGCATGCACTCCATGTCATCCTTTGGGATGCAGACGGCGACGAGCTCGAGGTGCTTCAGTCATGGTAGAAAAAGAGCGGGCGCGTCATTAAGGGGGGATGGCAGTACATGAACTTGGCGAGGCACGGCGTGGGTGCGAAGCGGAGCACGGACGTTGGCAGCGAGCACATATGCCCATCATTAAAACTGAGCTCCTCGAGTTGATCTAGGGCGGGGGATCGGAACCACTCGTCAAGCTTGGCTCGATTCTTGCCATTGGAACGGAACTTGCCCGTGATAAGGCCTCTGATTGGGCAATGGTGACTGGCGAGGTTCTGGGAGAATGAATCCAAGCTTTTGTGATATCCATGGTAGAACTCGTGGGTGTCGAGGAGGTTGAGAGGGGTGGAGAGCCATAGGGGGCGCCACCGCTGTGAAAGGGCGGTTGTCCTCGCCCCATATTTGGTTGGGAGGAAGGATATGATGACTGTCAACATATCATAGGGAAGGCTGCTGATGAAGTCTAGGCCTGCTGGAGTCGCTTATGGTTCTTTCTCGACCCGCCTCCGCTTGTTGGAAGCCTCGTTCTCCACCTCATCGGTGGCGACGGAAACCTTTGTCTCCATATTCACACTGTGCTCTAGTGCTTCAGCAGCCCCAGCGTCGCCACTCCCTCCGATGGGGCGCATCGGCGGCATCCTCATACACCGACGACTTTGAGGACTGAGAGCGGCGTCGAGGATGCGGGCGGAGAGAAAGGATTGTGTGTGTGGCGAGGATCGGGGTGCCGGCTTTGAGGACCGAGAGCGGCATCGAGGATGTGGACGGAGAGAGGGGATTGTGTGTGTGGCGAGGACAGGGGGTGCGGCCGCTCGGGCGCGCCATTAATACGGACCAGTGGGAGCGAGGCGGGCGGCGGTCAAAGGTTGTCTCGCTTCCCGGTGAGCCTGCGGCGGCCTTCTGGCATTCCTATACCATCATTTCACGGAGCGAGGCGGGGCGCCATTAATATGGAGCAGTGGGAGCAAGGTGGGCGGCGGTCAAAGAGCTGGCTCGCCTCCCAGTGAGCCTACGCGACGGACTACTAGCACCCCCCACGTTGAGTGCGTAGCGAACACGCGCATGCCTCGGCCTCCCAGTCTGCCTGCTAGCAGGTGTCTCGTCAACTCATGCATGCTCGTACGGCACACGGGACGCGTGCGCGGCACGTATTATATTGATTTTTTCTTTTTGATGATTAATTCTGCCGCTTTATTGCTTAACCGAAGCATGGCACTTACATTGTTGGTCTGACGCACACGATTCGAATAAAGAGTTCGTTTGCGATATTGGTTGATAATTATTTATAATTTCCTATATGTAAGAAGATTATATCAAAACTTGTCTCAAATTTGAAAAAAATTCACAGTCTATTGGTGTCCATAACACACCACGATAAGTTTCATGAATTTCAACTTAATTTTGGATTTATTGGATTTTAAAATTAAGATTTCAGATGTTAGAAATTTCTTGCATGGGGACTAAACATGCACCCATGGACACATACAGATATGATTTTGCAATCTATTTTCATGCACTATCACGGGTCTCATGTAGATCAAATTTGATTTTGCACATCTAAATCCCTCGGAAATCAATCAATGTATAAAAAACGAATAGATGTTATCTATTTTTTTCAGTTTTCAACACCAAACTCCTTTGGTCACATGTTCACTGCAGAAAAAGTTTGACATGCATGTTTGGGCCACATGCACGTGGTACTCCTAGGACACTCACTCGTGTGGGCCCGCGAGGTCGCCGTCCAGCACTATGACATGTGATGAGAGAGGTTAATTTGACCAACAAGAACTGTCATCTTTTGGTTTTTGTTATACGTACAGTAGGAGTATATATATAGGTGACGAATATGTATACCCCCTCTATTTTACCATCAATGTATCGTAATTTTACGTTTCGTAAATTTTTGTCTTATTTCATACGCAATAAGAGAACATAACAAAATATGTAATCACCATAAAAAATTATGTTACGTAAAATTACAGATATAAAAACATAGTGTAAAATATACATAAAATGCAATTTTTGTGGTCTTATGATCTATATTTTTGTTTTTTATGCCACATTTTATGTAGTAAATCAACATGAATGTAACTATTTGTATTTCATATGTAATTTATTTATGAAACGATCGTAAGATTATTTGGGTGAAGAATAACTTATTCCGCATCCTGATTAATGAATAGTAACACTACAAATGTTTCCTACAAGCAGTGGTAGTTGCCATCACTTGCGTTTTGTATATTGTATGTAGTATCTGTCGAAATCGAGAGTATATACGTGTGGTATGTAGTATATAACAATATTTAGGTAGTATATATGCTAATTTTAGGTAGTATGTACCATATTTTGAGTATGTTTTTTTACGTACAAATATGTACGTATTTCATAAATATAACAAATACTATGGATTCATATGCAATTTTTCATGTGACTTGCTTTGAAATATCTTAAATATAGTATATAACATATTTTAAATAACAAAATAATATATATAATGCTACATGATAGTATATGAGACATGTGGGGTATAGGGCCTGTCCTGAGAATTTAGGGGCCCAGGACGAAATTATAATTTGGGGCCCCTTAAAATTTTCTAGGAGCATTCGTTGATGCAAAAATCACTTAAAACGGTCTCATCCTCAATCCCTCCTCTTGTTAGTTGTGCACAGATCAATGTAAACACCATGCTGGGAAAGCAAGATTGCAAGGCTGTGATGGCATTGATCACAAGGAGCCATGAGCATGATTTCATGGGAGCATCAAGTGTCATCTTTGTTGTCATTCGGAACCCTCGGACAATGGAAACGCTGCCATGCCAGGAAGTGCTTTCAATGGTGATATATTTTCTCGTTCATAAAGCGAGAATTGCTAGTACTGTCTCTTGGCTCCGGTTCATCAGTACCCTCAAGATGGTTTAGTGTGCTATTATGGCAGACCACAAAGGAGATTACGGCAAGAAGGAAAGCGTTTGAAGATATCTCGTTTTCTTTAGAGGTGAAGATCTTCAAATAAAAAAGCACACATGCTAACGATCTCTTCACTAAGAGATGAGGTTAGTCGCTGTGTGTGGCGAACAGCTTTGCCTAATGACCTTTGTATCCCAAAGTCTTCTTAGATAAAATAGATATGATCCTCAAAGAACTAATCATGATGTTCTAAAAGAACAAATTAAAAAACCAATTTACCAAGATGATATAAAACAGAAGCAAGAATATGTGCATTAGTTTTAATAAGTCTCTCCCTAATAATAAAGTACGGATTGAGTCTCCGGGTTCACCGGCGGCGGAGTTTTTGCAGAAAGCCCCTGCTGTTTGTGGATATTGACCCACGCTCCCCTTTTTAAGTGGCTAAGATGAAAAAGTTTTCAATCTTGCAAAAGACCTGTAGTTTTTTGTATTCAACACGCTCCTTTTTGGAAGTGGCAGCACACACGAGCATATGCGTGCTCTCCTCGATGCATACAGGCGGCGCCGCCGCGGGCGCTCCTCGATCCATACGGGCGGCTGGTCTTCTTCTCCAGCCATCTACCGACCTTCTCCCCTTCCCATTCGCTGCCCTACTCTACCCTCCCGCCCCTAATCTTCTCTGGCACTACCCCCAGCCTCCTGCTGCCGTGCCTCGATCCATACAGGCGCCACCGTGCGGGGGGCGGTCTTCTTCTCCAGCCATCCGCCCCTCCTCCCCTCCCCTCCCTCCTAATATTCTTCTTCTTCTCCGGCCAGCCTCGCCCTCCTCATCGCGGAGTTTGCGGAGGAAGAACATCCGCCGTCGAATGTGCCAACCAGAGGTATGTATCGGCTTTTCCCCCAAATTAGTTCAACGGTGTGGGATATTGCTTGGAGATTTTACTTGAATCAATATCAATTTGTGTAAACCTGGGCGTGTACTATGTTGCTACTTTTTTCCTCTTTAATCTGACGTTCAATCAATCTCTGTAAGCTAGGTGCTGGGGTGACGCATGTACATTACATTAGTCCAATGTTTGCCAACTATGACAAATTCATGTGCCATGTGTGTCGTTTTTAGATACTTCAAGTTAATTTGAGATATCAATAGTTAATCCACCTGTTATTTCCTTTCTGGATCAAGGGACAAACTGCTCATCATAATTGTTTGTTCTTCTTTCTGAGGGAAGCACCGGAAAGACGGATGTTTCTATGCCAGCAGTAACCCAAAGTTATTTGAGGTATTCCCATCAAGCGTATGTTCCATAGCCTCCATCCTGTAGTTTATTTCCTTTGCTTCAGGTTGTACAGAGGATTTCCTTTGTTTCAGGTTGTACAGAGGAGCTCAAGGACAACTGAGGTGCTGCTAGAATTACATCAGCTACTAACTTACATACATATAAAAAAACTGGCAGCTTTAGGCTCCATGTAGTAATGACTAAGTATATTCTAATTGCTCATAGACTTGATTACTATTTTTTACAGGTTAATTTAATCATTCCTTGGTGTACTTTAGTAAACGAGGATATATTGGGTGGTCTCCGCAGCCCGACGACAATACAAGTCGTTCGTAGTTGGATGTGTTCATGTAACACTGAACTTGACATAGTTAGTATAAAAAGGTTTGGTTTACTTCCACTATGTTACTGTTCAGTCTATTTTATAAACATGTTGATTAGCCATTCTGGCAAAGAGGCATCTTCAGTATTTCAGAAATCTCTTTTCCAGAAACTCCAATTCTCCTCATAGGAATTGAGATGCCCAATATTTCTCAATTTGCTGACAAGGCTGTAATATAATCTGTTTTGCTATTGACGGTAATGCTTATATTCCTTGACTAGTCAAAACCCTTTAATTGCATCTGTACTAAGCATTCTTTCCGTCTATATCTCGTCATGATTTTTTTTAAATAGCTGTAGTGGTGTTCTTATTATTGTTATTTTCCAGAATTATTGTCATTTCACAGATGGTATAACTTGTTGATGGCTAACTTATAGAAATAGCAAACCTGGCTCATGGCTAACTTTATAGAATAGCAAACCTTGTTCATGGCTACTTATACAATAGCAAAACTGATTAGAAAAACCATCAATCTCAGGAAACTCTGACCATTGTATTTGATTCTGTTAAAGAGCCCAATGTATCAATGTGGTCCTGTATCTCTGATGTTGAGCTATATAGACTGGTATTTCCAGTAAATTTATTGACAGGCACTTCGGCGTCGTTAACAATTGACAGGCACTTTGGTGTCTCAGCAACCATTCGCACCGACCACCACGGTGGCTCGCAGCGATGTCCTCCCCACCACCCTATGTACGACCAGCGGCGAGATGGGCGGAACTCTTGGCGTGCCGGCACACAGGAACGACACATCGCCGTACAACCTGAAGGACGTTCGTCAGGGCTGACTGACCCTCACCGACGACCTTGCCAACCTCTGTTGCTGGAGATCAGCCGAAGACTTAGCTTGTTGCCGCTTGCTTAAATGGTTGCTTTAATGCTCTTGACTTGTCCGTAATGAGCAGCTGATTGGTGCTTAGACGAAAAATGATTATAAAATGGGTAGTGCTGTGTCGGTGGTCATGTGGTCGCTGACTAACTGTAAAACACCTAGATGATTTTTTCAGGACTTGATACATTCCAATTACTCATTGGCGTCTTCTTCTTAACTATTATACTTGGTTTACTTAGTAATCTAAGATATTTGTTCGATTTATAATTGTATGAAGAGCACAGAAACCCGACCTGCATGTGGCCGGTTTTAATTTGTTTCTGAAGAAATTAGTTTTAAAATGTTCACAGTTTTACACATGTTCACACTATTTTTTTTCAAAAAAATATGTTTGCACTTTTCAAAATTGTTTACTGAAGAAATTAGTTTTGAAATGTTCACAGTTTTACACATGTTCACTATTTCTTGTTTAAAAAAATAATGTTTGCAATTTTTTAAAAATCATAAAAAGTTTACAAGAAAGTTTCATTTTTACTATAAAAAAATCATTTGGAAATGTACAAAAAAAAATCAAAACATTCTTTTAAACAAAAAACACCTGTTAAAATGCGTTTTTTATGTTCTAATTTTATAATGTTTATTATTCTTAAAAGAAGTATTCCAATATTTATGTAAACCTTAACTTCTATTAAAAATAAAGAAATTTTAATGTTCTCCAGAAAAGCCAAAATAATGATTGACAAACTATTCCATGCAAAACTGCTCTTTCTTGATAAAGACTTGATTTCAAAAAAGTAATAATCAGTTTTTACCTTAATTATTATCGATGTTTAATAAAATTGGATATATAAATGGTGGCAACAATGGAATATGAAGCTAGTTGTTTCTTCTTTTGCCCGGTGCAACGCATGTGCATTTGTACTAGTAATACTTACTAGTATAGTTCCATGCTTGACCCAGTTGACCGATCGTGTGATAACCAAACTCCTGGTGCTACTCCCCAGAACGAATTTGTGATACAATTAAATAGAATCATAGATCAGACCACACACATGAGAGGGAGATAGAAACTCAAACGAAAACCTAATTCTACCCATGCATACACACCTGAACATGACTCTTGAGATGGTAAATTGTGAGGCCCTACACCCTTCACTCCCATCTCCGCCATGAACCAAAATTAACAGGTAACGAAAAATTCAACAAACTATCACCATCGGGCCTTCAAGAATGGATCTATCTCCTAGCTGTGCGACAACATCGACAAATCTGCCGTGGAGTTCAATGATCCACTGGAGGCGGGACTTGGGGTAGATGGTTAGCACGACCTGGATGTGCGGCCGGAGTCGCTGGCTTGCGACTCACGATCTGGGCGAAAAAGGAATCAGCCACGCAATCATCGCGAACTACTTAGGTCTCTTTGATTCAAAGGATTTTTGTAGGATCTTTGAAGGGTTAGAATCTTTAGAAATTTTTTCTATGTTGATCGTTTGATTCGTAGGATTGAATCCTGTAGGATTTTTCCTAAGGATTCATTTGTACTACATTTCGGGCTCATTCGGTTTGAAGGATTTCATAACGTAGGAATTAGGACTAGTATAGGAATTTTATAGGATGGCACTTGCCACCCTAAGGAATTGGCTCGCCTCGTTCCTACGCGCAAAATGAGCTTTGAGTGGATGTGTAATTTCCTCCAAAAACACAGGAAATGAATAGTATTCCTACGAAATTCCTATACACATTTCCTACAAACCGAACGCATCTATAGGAAATTTCCTTCGGGATCCTTGTTCCTATGTGTTTCCTATAAAAATCCTCCAAACCGAATAGGCCCTTCATAGGAATTCTAGCATCCATTCAAACCTCTTAAAGAAATCCTTTGTTTTTCCACACAATCAAACAAACTCAAATTTTATAGGGATCCAATGAACATATCATTCCAATCCTGCATTTTTCCTATTCCTGTGTTTTTCCAATCCTATGAATCAAAAAGACCCTTAATTTACTCATTTGAAAAGAAAACATCGTAGGCTTCTCTCCTTGGGCCGGGGCCACGGGCTAGCTGTGAGTGAAGATCTTCGCAGATGAAAGATTTTAGAGGATAAGATCTTCAAATAAAAAAGCACACATGCTAACGATCTCTCCTGAGGGGGGCCCGGGGCATAGTTACCTCTGCCTTGATTATCGTCAGATTACATCAGATCTAATAGAATTCTTAACGAGTAGTGGGTACGGTAGAATTGCATTTTTTTTTTGCACCCAGGAGCGCTGTTGCTATCGTTCTAGATAGATCAGACCTCTATATACATTATATAAGACCAGGTCTCACGGTTAGCAGATGAGACCCGTCCTGATGGATGACACGTGACATTCACAAATCACAAATCATCTAATCTCTCTCCCCCCTGATTTTAAATGGGGGGTGAGGGATGCTTTGTGATTTGTGAATACCACGTGTCATCCATCAAGATGGGTCTCGCGTGAGACCTGGTCTCATAAAATTCTTTTTCATATATACGGCACGGTAGAATTCTGGATCGTGGTGATCCAAACCAACAAAACTCTTTTCCTTCTCTCTCTCCTTTTTCTAATCTCTCTTTACCTCTCTCTCCGCTGAATCAAAATCTACCCCAGTAGCGGAGTTGCCGTGATTTCCATCCATGCATCTTTGGATTATACAAATTGAAAAAACAGGCATGTAAGTGAATGACTACCCGTGACCTCAATGCATGCATCACTGGATTTGATTTTTTTTAATGCAGAATTCAATGCATTCATCGGTTATCTATTGTACAGCTATTGCCGTCCGCCGAGTCCTCTCTGCTGCACGCAACAGCTGTTCCTCCAGACATGCGAGAGCGTTCGCCGCCGGCAGCTGCCGATTTCATGATACTACATCCTTCCCGATATCTCTGGGCGTCCACAGACCACAGATCACAGGGCATCACCGGATGAGACATCGGCATGTGAAAGGTTAACACAAATTGGCTATCTTCAGGGAAATATCCACTGTGAGAACAAGGTCCACAAATCGGATTAATCCATATGAGAGAAATCGGATTAATCCATATGCATTCTCAAGCAGTCTATGTACGACCATTGCCGTCATCACCGCAGACATCCGCCATCTCATGCAGATACCATACATTCGACATGCCGGCCAATAGGCAGCTGAAACTGTCACGTCTAGCCATCGCCAGCGACATCGCCGCTAGGACCATCGTGTCTTGTAGTTTTCATTGCCTATGTGAGATTATGTTATACTCCTTCCGTTCCTAAATATAAGTCTTTTTAGATATTCCACTACGGATTACATACAAAGCAAAATGAATGAATCTACACTCTAAAATATGTCTATATACATCCGTATGTAATCCGTAGTGAAAACTCTAAAAAGACTTATATTTTGGACGGAGGGAGTACATTCTTAATATACTAAATCTAGCCAGGTTTAATTTATCCTTTTTGTACTTTTTTCTATCAGTAAAAATCGAGCCAATGGGGTGTTGACACGCTAAATAGTGGGGGGATCTGGCGTGGTACGCTTTCGGGTGTGTGCACCAATTTCACAACAGATTTGGGGCAAATCAGTTTGTCCTCCTGTCGCTTTCTGTATGTATAGTAGGTTTCGATTTGACTACATCCACCGTCTTGGATTGTTGCATGTTGTGGGGCCGGCGACTATACGATTTGTGCGGTGTGGCTCTGCATGCAATGCGGCCGGCATACTGCATACGTGTCGTTCATCCCGAATATCTCGCCACTGAGCCATCCGGATCTTTCTCGATTCTCTGTCTTCTCGAGAACTCCATGAAAGTTCCGTATACGGCTCCCCACCGCCTGGCCGCCTTAGGGCCTATAAAAAGCATGCCCTTCTCTCGCCTTCACCCCCGCCCCCATCTCCGTCGTCGTCTGTTACTGTCAGCCACCGCTGCTGTCTATATGCCATACGGGAAGGGGCATGAAGAGCACGACGAGGAGGCGTCGGCGCCTACTTCCTAAGAAGCACCGATACGTCAGAATTCTCTGTATCGCCGTTCAGGACGTCGCTGATACGCCAGATACTATCAATTTAAGGGAAATTGATGCTTGGTATAAACCTATGCATTTGGGGTGCCAACATCTTCCTGGAAGAGAGGAACCAATGGTCTGAGCCGAAATGTGTGACGTGCCTCATTAGCACACTCGATTGGATTACCAGAACCATGTGCTAAAAATCACACAAGTTGTTGTCGCGAATCATGTGTGATGATTCCAGGCATCGTGCATGCTTTGCTCATGGAAACCACGTGTAAGGTATCACACACAGTTCAGCTAAGCCAATCATGCGCGATGGGTCAAGTCATTTTATCTGCACACGGTTCAAGTTTTATATAGTGTGTGATGTCTTCGTCGCACACAGTTCAACGGAAAGGTGTGCGAGAGGGGGCTTAATAAGACCGATCTGCACTAGCACATTCAAAAAACAAGTGATGCACTCTCAAGTTCAGCACAAAATGGACATTCAGGGGGTTATCTTTATTCATAAGTTTGAATATTTCCTGTATTGCCCCAGGGCATCCTGGTTTGGGCAGAGTCATGAATTTGAATGCATCGCAGGCCGCGTTGGTAAAAGCAAATATAGGCAAGCGTTCGCGCGCACGTAGCGCCCCACCGCGTCTCCATGCGTAGCATCCGGAGGCTCATACATATATAGCCAGTACAGGATAAGGACGGAGAGGGCCAGAGCCAGGGGAGGAGAACGGCACGCACGTACGCCGGCGACGACGATGAGGACGAGCTTGCACATCGCCATGGTCGCGGCGGTTGTCCTGCTGCTCGCCGTGACGGCGACGGCGCATGTCCGGATGGACTTGATGGACGCTACCGGCCGCAGCAAGAGGAGGGCCAGCGGCGGCGGCGGCAGCTGGTCTTTCGACTTCATGAGAGGCCTATGGGGAGGGTACGCACGTTTTGCCTGTACATATAGGATCCGAATATTTAGTGAACGTTAGATTTTTAGACATGAAAAATCAATTAATTTTTATAATAAATTATGTCTGTCATGGATGATAAATTTTGTTGGCAAGTATAGCAAATCCTATCTCAGTTTATTTTTTTCTTCAAAAAATCAATGTGCTTGCAAATTAAATTTGTCATCTTCACGCCAATATAAATTTCGATGAAAAATATTCGATTTGCCATGGCTGAAAAATCTAACATCAGATTTTTAGCATTTACGTATATATACCTACCTCATGCAGGTGCTGACATATAAATTTGCAGATAATTTGGCGGGCGCCACCACCGCAGTTTGCTCGAGCATGGTTTCATTAAGGAGTTCGATTGCTGGAGGAACGTACGTGTTCATGATGCATGCGACGTATCTTGCCTAGATATAAGAATTTTGCATTTTGCTTGAGAACTGAAGGACAATATTTCTTATGACTTATGTTACCTATCTTATATGTATGCTTCGTTCACTCTAGTGAAGGACAGGGCCGGTGAAAGGGGCGACCTTCCTGGCTCGCCCATGTAAGGGCCTCGGCCCATATAAGTACACATATGTACTGTAATTTCGTTTTTTGAGCAAATGTGTGTATTGTAAATTTTTTGATAAACAGAATTTCATTCGATCATTATATCAGACTGATACCACCGCATAGCGCAGCCATCACGTTCAAGAAAAGTAAAAAAAAAACATTGTTTGATAGAAAAGGTAAACATAAAACAATCAAAGGATGAAGAAGGTCATATTCGAAGACTACACCATCATCCATGATTCGATATAAACCTCTTTGATGATATGCTCCAACTGGGTGGTAGACGTAGTAAAATTTCCCCCACTCTCTTGCTCTCTTGTCTCTCTTTGTATCTTTGGCCGAAGACGAGGGTGGCGTTTTGGCATACGAGAGCGTGTACTCCTGGTTTTAAAAATGTGTTTTAAAAATATTTTGAAATGCCAAAAAATTTCATACAAAAAATTGGTGCGTACATCTTGATATTGTACATGCTCACAAAGTCGTTTCGCGAAAAACCGACAATTTATGTGTCACATGTGAAAAAGACAAAATCCAACGTTAAAATATGCTTTTCACAAGACATTCTTTTGTCTTTTTTAGACAAGCCACAGAAAATATCGGTTTTCTCCGAAACTTGATGTCCACACATAAAATATCAAGATGTATGCGCTAAATTTGTGTTTGAAATTTTTTCACACTTTGAAATATTTTTTCCGCGTGCAAGGGCGCATGCTCGCGAGAGCACCAACGAATTCCCAGGCCAAAGACTTGCATTACTAATAATCAAGTTATATGTAGGTGAACGTCCTCATTTCCTTTCGTCAAGAATGAACAAGTTTTCTTCGCAGTATTTTTTATTAATACCTGTCCCTAAAGTACTACTGCGAGTATTTCAAAATAGATAGCCCCAGGAAAAGTCTGCAACGAAAATGTGCAGAAATCATTTATCATTTACTCCCTCCGTTCCTTAATATTTGTCTTTTTAGACATTTCAAATGACTACTACATACAGATGTATGTAGACATATTTTAGAGTGTAGATTCACTCATTTTGCTCCATATATAGTCATTTATTGAAATGCCTAGAAAGACAAGTATTTAGGAACGGAGGGAGTAGATATTGGGGAACGTTGCAGAAAACAAAATTTTTCCTACTCGTTTCACCAAGATCCATCTAGGAGTTCATCTAGCAACGAGTCATCGGATGCATCTACATACCTTTGTAGATCACGCGCGGAAGCGTTCTAAGAACGGTGATGATGTAGTCGAACACGACGTGATCCAAATCACCGATGACCAAGCGCCGAACGGACGGCACCTCCGCGTTCAACACACGTACGGGACGGGAGACGTCTCCTCCTTCTTGATCTAGCAAGAGGGAAGGAAGGTTGATGAAGATCCTGCAGCACGACGGCGTGGTGGTGGATGCAGGGAGTCACAGTAGCAGGGCTTCGCCTATACTACGAGAGAGAGACGTAACGGGGAGAGAGGGAGGCGCCAAGGCTCAGATATGAAGTCCCTCCTCTCCTCAACTATATATAGGGGTGCTAAGGGGGGGGGCGCCGGCCCTAGTAGATGGAATCTACTAGGGGGGGCGGCGGCCAAGGGGTGGGGGGCTTGCCCCCCAAGCAAGGGGGCGCCCCCTTTAGGGTTTCCCCAAACCCTAGCGGCGCATGGGCCCTTGGGGGGGGTGGCGCCCCAGCCCACTTTGGGCTGGGTCCCTTCCCACTTCAGCCCATGGGGCCCCCCGGGATAGGTGGCCCCACCCGGTGGACCCCCGGGACCCTCCCGGTGGTCCCGGTACAATACCGGTGACCCCGAAACTTGTCCCGATGGCCGAAACAGCACTTCCTATATATAATTCTTTACCTCCGGACCATTCCGGAACTCCTCGTGACGTCCGGGATCTCATCCGGGACTCCGAACAACATTCGGGTTACTGCATATACATATCTTCACAACCCTAGCGTCACCGAACCTTAAGTGTGTAGACCCTACGGGTTCGGGAGACAAGCAGACATGACCGAGACGACTCTCCGGTCAATAACCAACAGCGGGATCTGGATACCCATGTTGGCTCCCACATGCTCCACGATGATCTCATCGGATGAACCACGATGTCGAGGATTCAATCAACCCCGTATGCAATTCCCTTTGTCAATCGATATGTTACTTGCCCGAGATTCGATCGTCGGTATCCCAATACCTCGTTCAATCTCGTTACCGGCAAGTCACTTTACTCGTACCGTAATGCATGATCCCGTGACCAGACACTTGGTCACTTTGAGCTCATTATGATGATGCATTACCGAGTGGGCCGGTGATACCTCTCCGTCATACGGAGTGACAAATCCCAGTCTTGATCGTGTCAACCCAACAGACACTTTCGGAGATACCCGTAGTATACCTTTATGGTCACCTAGTTACGTTGTGACGTTTGGTGTACCCAAAGCACTCCTACGGTACCCGGGAGTTACACGATCTCATGGTCTAAGGAAAGGATACTTGACATTGGAAAACTCTAGCAAACGAACTATACAATCTTGTGCTATGTTTAGGATTGGGTCTTGTCCATCACATCATTCTCCTAATGATGTGATCTCGTTATCAATGACATCCAATGCCCATAGTCAGGAAACCATGACTATCTATTGATCAACGAGCTAGTCAACTAGAGGCTTACTAGGGAAATGTTGGTGTCTATCATTCACACATGTATTACGATTTCCGGATAACACAGTTATAGCATGAATAAAGACAATTATCATGAACAAGGAAATATAATAAAAATCCTTTTATTATTGCCTCTAGGGCATATTTCCAACAGTCTCCCACTTGCACTAGAGTCAATAATCTAGTTACATTGTGATGAATCGAACACCCATGGAATTCTGGTGTTGATCATGTTTTGCTCTAGGGAGAGGTTTAGTCAACGGATCCGCTACATTCAGGTCCGTATGTACTTTACAAATCTCTATGTCTCCATCTTGAACATTTTCACGAATGGAGTTGAAGCGACGCTTGATGTGCCTTGTCTTCTTGTGAAACCTGGGCTCCTTGGCAAGTGCAATAGCTCCAGTGTTGTCACAGAAAAGTTTGATTGGCCCCGACGCATTGGGTATGACTCCTAGGTCGGTGATGAACTCCTTCACCCATATTGCTTCATGTGCTGCCTCCGAGGCTGCCATGTACTCCGCTTCACATGTAGATCCCGCCACGACGCTTTGCTTGCAACTGCACCAGCTTACTGCCCCACCATTCAAAATATACACGTATCCGGTTTGTGACTTAGAGTCATCCAGATCTGTGTCGAAGCTAGCGTCGACGTAACCCTTTACGACGAGCTCTTCGTCACCTCCATAAACGAGAAACATTTCCTTAGTCCTTTTCAGGTACTTCAGGATATTCTTGACCGCTGTCCAGTGTTCCTTGCCGGGATTACTTTGGTATTCCTACCAAACTTACGGCAAGGTTTACATCAGGTCTGGTACACAGCATGGCATACATAATAGAACCTATGGCTGAGGCATAGGGGATGACGCTCATCTCTTCTATATCTTCTGCTGTGGTCGGACATTGAGCTGAGCTCAATTTCATACCTTGTAACACAGGCAAGAACCCCTTCTTAGATTGATCCATATTGAACTTCTTCAATATCTTATCAAGGTATGTGCTTTGTGAAAGACCTATGAGGCGTCTCGATCTATCTCTATAGATTTTGATGCCTAATATATAAGCAGCTTCTCCAAGGTCCTTCATTGAAAAACTCTTATTCAAGTAGGCCTTGATGCTGTCCAAGAGTTCTATATCATTTCCCATCAAAAGTATGTCATCTACATATAATATGAGAAATGCTACAGAGCTCCCACTCACTTTCTTGTAAACGCAGGCTTCTCCATAAGTCTGCGTAAACCCAAACGCTTTGATCATCTCATCAAAGCGAATGTTCCAACTCCGAGATGCTTGCACCAGCCCATAAATCGAGCGTTGGAGCTTGCACACCTTGTCAGCATTCTTAGGATCGACAAAACCTTCCGGCTGCATCATATACAATTCTTCCTTAAGGAAACCATTAAGGAATGCCGTTTTGACGTCCATTTGCCATATCTCATAATCGTAGAATGCGGCAATTGCTAACATGATTCGGACGGACTTTAGCTTCGCTACCGGTGAGAAAGTCTCATCGTAGTCAACCCCTTGAACTTGTCGATAACCCTTAGCGACAAGCGAGCTTTATAGATGGTCACATTACCATCCGCGTCTGTCTTCTCTTAAAGATCCATTTATTTTCTATGGCTCGCCGTTCAACGGGCAAGTCAGTCAAAGTCCATACTTCGTTTTCATACATGGATCCTATCTCGGATTTCATGGCTTCCAGCCATTTGTCGGAATCCGGGCCCGCCATCGCTTCTTCATAGTTCGAAGGTTCACCGTTGTCTAACAACATGATTTAAGACAGGGTTGCCGTACCACTCTGGTGCGGAACGTGTCCTTGTGGACTACGAATTTCAGTAGCAACTTGATAGAAGATCTTGATCATTATCATTAACTTCCTCTCTAGTCGGTGCAGGCACCTCAGGAACATTTTCTTGAGTTGCGCCATTTACCGGTTCAAGAGGTAATACTTCATCAAGCTCTACTTTCCTCCCACTTACTTCTTTCGAGAGAAACTCTTTCTCTAGAAAGGACCCATTCTTGGCAACAAAGATCTTGCCTTCGGATCTGAGGTAGAAGGTATACCCAATAGTTTCTTTAGGGTATCCTATGAAGACGCATTTTTCCGACTTGGGTTCGAGCTTTTCAGGTTGAAGTTTCTTGACATAAGCATCGCATCCCCAAACTTTTAGAAACGACAGCTTAGGTTTCTTCCCAAACCATAATTCATACGGTGTCGTCTCAACGGATTTCGACGGAGCCCTATTTAAAGTGAATGCGGCAGTCTCTAAAGCATAGCCCCAAAAAGATAGCGGTAAATCGGTAAGAGACATCATAGACCGCACCATATCTAATAGAGTGCGATTACGACGTTCGGACACACCGTTACGCTGAGGTGTTCCAGGCGGCGTGAGTTGTGAAACTATTCCACATTTTCTTAAGTGTGTGCCAAATTCGTGACTCAAGTATTCTCCTCCACGATCTGATCGTAGAAACTTGATTTTCCTGTCACGTTGATTCTCAACCTCACTCTGAAATTCCTTGAACTTTTCAAAGGTTTCAGACTTGTGTTTCATTAAGTAGATATACCCATATCTACTTAAATCATCAGTGAGCGTGAGAACATAACGATAGCCACCGCGAGCCTCAACACTCATTGGACCGCACACATCAGTATGTATGATTTCCAATAAGTTGGTTGCTCGCTCCATTGTTCCTGAGAACGGAGTCTTGGTCATCTTACCCATGAGGCATGGTTCGCACGTGTCAAATGATTCATAATCAAGAGACTCTAAAAGTCCATCTGCATGGAGCTTCTTCATGCGTTTGACACCTATGTGACCAAGGCGGCAGTGCCACAAGTATGTGGGACTATCATTATCAACCTTACATCTTTTGGTACTCACATTATGAACATGTGTAGCATCAGTTCGAGATTCATTAAGAATAAACCATTCACCATAGGAGCATGACCATAAAACATATCTCTCATATAAATAGAACAACCATTATTCTCGGATTTAAATGAGTAGCCATCTCGAATTAAACGAGATCCTGATACAATGTTCATGCTCAAAGCTGGCACTAAATAACAATTATTGAGGTTTAAAACTAATCCCGAAGGTAGATGTAGAGGTAGCGTGCCGACGGCGATCACATTGACCTTGGAACCATTCCCGACGGCCGCATCGTCACCTCGTCCTTTGCCAGTTTCCGCTTATTCCGCAGCCCCTGCTTTGAGTTACAAATGTGGAGCAACTGCACCGGTATCAAATACCCAGGAGCTACTACGGGCACTAGTAAGGTACACATCAATTACATGTATATCACATATACCTTTTGTTTTGCCGGCCTTCTTGTCTGCTAAGTATTTAGGGCAGTTCCGCTTCCAGTGACCGCTTCCCTTGCAATAAAAGCACTCAGTCTCGGGCTTGGGTCCATTCTTTGGCTTCTTCCCGGCAGCTTGCTTGCCGGGCGCGGCAAACCTCCTTGCCGTCCTTCTTGAAGTTCTTTTTACCCTTGCCTTTCTTGAACTTAGTGGTTTTATTGACCATCAACACTTGATGTTCCTTCTTGACTTCTACCTCCGCTGATTTCAGCATTGAGAACAACTCAGGAATGGTCTTTTGCATCCCCTGCATGTTGAAGTTCATCACAAAGCTCTTGTAGCTTGGTGGAAGCGACTGGAGGATTCTGTCAATGACCGCATCATCCGGGAGATTAACTCCCAGCTGAGACAAGCGGTTATGTAACCCAGACATAGTGAGTATGTGCTCACTGACAGAACTATTTTCCTCCATCTTACAGCTGAAGAAATTATCGGAGACTTCATATCTCTCGATCCGGGCATGAGCTTGAAAAACCATTTTCAGCTCTTCGAACATCTCATATGCTCCATGTCTCTCAAAACGTTTTTGGAGCCCCGGCTCTAAGCTGTAAAGCATGCCGCACTGAACGAGGGAGTAGTCGTCAACACGTGTCTGCCAAGCGTTCATAACGTCTTGGTTCTGTGGGACGGGAGCTTCACCTAGCGGTTCTTGTAGGACATAATCTTTCTTGGCAGCTATGAGGATGATCCTCAGGTTCCGGACCCAGTCCGTATAGTTGCTGCCATCGTCTTTCAGCTTGGTTTTCTCTAGGAACGCGTTGAAGTTGAGGACTACGTTGGCCATTTGATCTACAAGACATATTGTAAAATATTTTAGACTAAGTTCATGATAATTAAGTTCATCTAATCAAATAATTAATGAACTCCCACTTAGATTAGACATCCCTCTAGTCATCTAAGTATTACATGATCCGAGTTGACTAGCCGTGTCCGATCATCACGTGAGACGGACTAGTCAACATCGGTGAACATCTTCATGTTGATCGTATCTTCTATACGACTCATGCTCGACCTTTCGGTCTTCTGTGTTCCGAGACCATGTCTGTACATGCTAGACTCGTCAAGTCAACCTAAGTGTTTGCATGTGTAAATCTGTCTTACACCCGTTGTATGTGAACGTCTGAATAAAACACCCGATCATCACGTGATGTGTTTGAAACAGCAAACTGTCGCAACGGTGCACAGTTAGGGGGAACACTTCTTGAAATTAGTATGAGGGATCATCTTATTTACTACCGTCGTTCTAAGTAAACAAGATGCAAAACATGATAAACATCACATGCAATCAAATAATAAACGTGACATGATATGGCCAATATCACATAGCTCCTTTGATCTCCATCTGGGCTCCATGATCATCTTGTCACCGTCTTGACACCATGATCTCCATCATCATGATCTCCATCATCGTGTCTCCATGAAGTTGCTCGCCAACTATTACTTCTACTACTATGGCTAACGCGTTTAGCAATAAAGTAAAGTAATTTACATGGCGTTTCTCAATGACTCGCAGGTCATATAAAAGAATAAAGACAACTCCTATGGCTCCTGCCGGTTGTCATACTCATCGACATGCAAGTCGTGATTCCTATTACAATAGCATGAACATCTCATACATCACATATAGATCATTCATCATTCATCACAACTTTGGCCATATCATATCACAAACCACTTGCTGCAAAAACAAGTTAGACGTCCTCTAATTGTTGTTGCAAGTTTTACGTGGCTGAATTAGGGTTCTAGCAAGAACATATTTCTTACCTACGTTAAAGCCACAACGTGATTTTTCAACTTCTATTTACCCTTCATAAGGACCCTGTTCATCGAATCCGCTCCAACTAAAGTGGGAGAGACAGACACCCGCCAGCCACCTTATGCAACTAGTGCATGTTAGTCGGTGGAACCGGTCTCACGTAAGCGTACGTGTAAGGTTGGTCCGGGCTGCTTCATCCCACAATACCGCTGAAGCAAGAAAAGACTAGTAGCGGCAAGAAAGTTGACAAATCTACGCCCACAACAAATTGTGTTCTACTCGCGCAAGAAGAACTACGCATAGACCTAGCTCATGATGCCACTGTTGGGGAACGTTGCAGAAAACAAAATTTTTCCTACTCGTTTCACCAAGATCCATCTAGGAGTTCATCTAGCAACGAGTCATCGGATGCATCTACATACCTTTGTAGATCACGCGCGGAAGCGTTCTAAGAACGGTGATGATGTAGTCGAACACGACGTGATCCAAATCACCGATGACCAAGCGCCGAACGGACGGCACCTCCGCATTCAACACACGTACGGGACGGGAGACGTCTCCTCCTTGATCCAGCAAGAGGGAAGGAGAGGTTGATGAAGATCCTGCAGCACGACGGCGTGGTGGTGGATGCAGGGAGTCACAGTAGCAGGGCTTCGCCTATACTACGAGAGAGAGACGTAACGGGGAGAGAGGGAGGCGCCAAGGCTCAGGTATGAAGTCCCTCCTCTCCCCCACTATATATAGGGGTGCTAAGGGGGGGCGCCGGCCCTAGTAGATGGAATCTACTAGGGGGGCGGCGGCCAGGGTGGGGGGCTTGCCCCCCAAGCAAGGGGGCCCCCTTTAGGGGTTTCCCCAACCCTAGCATGGGCCCTTGGGGGGTGGCGCCCCAGCCCACTGGGCTGGGTCCCTTCCCACTTCCAGCCCATGGGGCCCCGGGAATAGGTGGCCCCACCCGTGGACCCCCGGGACCCTCCCGGTGGTCCCGGTACAATACCGGTGACCCCGAAACTTGTCCCGATGGCCGAAACAGCACTTCCTATATATAATTCTTTACCTCCGGACCATTCCGGAACTCCTCGTGACGTCCGGGATCTCATCCGGGACTCCGAACAAACGGGCATACCCACGTCACACTATGTGAGATTTCGTTTGGTATACCCAAAGCACTCCTACGGTATCCGGGAGTTACACGATCTCATGGTCTAAGGAAAAGATACTTTGACATTGGAAAACTCTAGCAAACGAACTATACGATCTTGTGCTATGTTTAGGATTGGGTCTCGTCCATCACATCATTCTCCTAATGATGTGATCTCGTTATCAATGACATCCAATGTCCATAGTCAGGAAACCATGACTATCTGTTGATCAACGAGCTAGTCAACTAGAGGCTTACTAGGGACATGTTGGTGTCTGTTATTCACACATGTATTACGATTTCCGGATAATACAATTATAGCATGAATAAAGACAATTATCATGAACAAGGAAATATAATAATAAAGCTTTTATTATTGCCTCTAGGGCATATTTCCAACAGTAGATAGGTAATGTGTAAACTTAAGAGCAATTCCAACGGGACGATCCATTTCGTCCGTGGGCCAACATGTCGAGTCAAATGGACACACGTCCGTTTTTTGTCCGTAGACGACTCATTCCCGGTCCATTTTTGAATCGGATTTGTGTCGGCGTGGACACGAGACGAATGCGTGCGCCCGCCTTCTCCTCCCCTCGGGCCCGTTGGTCGGTGGCATATTGACCTCTCCCCATCCAACAGCAAACCCTCGCCCGCCTCCTTCGTCGCCGACGCCGCCGCCTTTTCCGGTGACTCTGCCAGCTGCCGGCATCGCAACATCCGCTCTGCAACGCCACCAGCTCCCACATCGCCGGCCACCACCGTCTTGCCGCCGGGGAACCGACAACTTCTCACCCCGCTCCCCCCGACACAGCCGCGACCACGACCAAGAAACCGCCTCGCCGTCCCAGCCAGATCCTCACCGGCACGCTCGTCGGACGCCGGCAGGGCAGCTAGCTGGTCCGTGCGCGCCGCGACTCCCTTCACCGACCGTCTCCTTCGTCGACGCCCGCAAGTTGTTCGACAGTTTGCCAAGGTACAAAATGAATGCCAGCAGAGGCTTCCCAGGAATGCTTGGCAGCATAGACTGAATGCACTGGGAGTGAAAGAACTGCCCTTCTGCTTGGCAAGGGCAGTATAAGGGTCATGTCAGGGCTTGCATTGTCATACTAGAGGCCGTGGCGTCTCAAGATCTCTGGATCTGGCACTCTTTCTTTGGCTTGGACGGATCACACAATGATATCAACGTGCTTCGGCGCTCGCCGGTGTTTGCTAGGCTTGCCGAAGGCAACAGCCCACCGGTGAACTTTACTATCAACTGCCACAACTACGAGAAAGGATACTACCTGGGTGACGGTATCTATTCTCAGTGGACCACTATTGTGAAAACAATCCCCAACCCTGTCGGGGAAAAGAGAAAAAGATTTGCCCAAGAGCAAGAGAGTGCTAGGAAGGACGTCGAGCGTGCCTTTGGTGTTTTTTAATCTCGATGGGGCATCGTTCGGTATTATGCTAATACTTTAAGCACCCAAAAACTATGGGAGGTGATAACTGTTTGTGTGATCATACATAATATGATCGTAGAAGATGAGCGTCCGGAACGTCTGTATAATTAAGGGTTTCAGTTTCAAGGTGAGAATGTTGTGCCTGAGCATGGAGGAGCGGCAACGTTTGAACAGTTCATTCAATTTCATCATAACATGTGTGATTGGAAAATTCACGTGTAACTGCAAAATGATTTGGTTGAGTATATATGGGCTCATGTTGGCAACCAATAGATGTATCTTCTTTATTCAGCTTACAAAACTAAGTGAGACATTTTTACTTTTATTCGGTTTGTAAAACTATACTATTTTATTCGGTTGAAACTATGTTATTTGACTACATGTTTGAATGCAAAAGTTATATGTGAAACAATGCAAAAATGAGCTATTTGTTCAAATAGGGTTGTCAGCGGGCCACGCCGGCATATATGGGTTAACTTGTTGGATGCACTACCGACTCAAATTTAAAACAAGGCGGACGTCGGACAGACGGCCAACCCAAACAAATAAAAAACGAACAAAAATACCATTCATTTTAGTCGTCCCGTTAAAGTTGCTCTAAAAATCACAGGGACGATAACGGACAGGTTTGCTCCTGACTGGCTGGTTTGTAGGTTGTGCGCTGCAGCTCGTCTCCGAGTCTCCATAACAGACTTGATCAGCCGGAGACCATCGCCATCGGCTAGCAACCGCGTGCAGCGTCGACTCGTGCGTTCCCCTCGCATGGCATAACATCTTTATTCTTAATGTTTGAGTTGATAGGATTGCGTTTATGGTTTTTTCCGTTTGATTATATTTCGTCTCACATCTCACCATCATATCTCCTTAGGATAGTTTTTTTATCCTCACAATGAAAAACTTTTCTAACCTTTTTAAAATTTTCTAACTAGACATGTTACAGACCAGCAAGAACCGATAGCACGTTACCCATTAATAAAATTCAGTTTCATAACAATCAATTCTAAATCCTAACTTTCCTAATACATTTAGTTTTGCCTTTTGTCTCTAATTTCTCTACTCCTAATAGGAGAGTGCGTTGTCGTTTGGTTTGGTTTGGCTTCGCATTCATCAGGATGAAGTCGCGAGCCCCACCCTATGTCATTGGTTTCCTTTGGTAAACCCATCACCGATGGAAGATCCTCCCCATCCCTTTCCTAAATTTTTCTTACAAAAATCTTAATTTCCTTACCTAGGGCTACGCATTCCCAAACCACAAAACAGTCTACAATCTCCTTGTCTCACCCAGATCGTGACCTTCTCTCCAGATTGATCTCTTCCTCACCCTCATGGCGGCCAGGACTAACCCGTGGACGTCGCAGCCTGGCAGATGAGGGATGATGCGGCCTGGGTGGGCGTTGGAGATCACAGGTGGACACTCGACGTCTCTCCTCGACGGCGACCTCTTCCTGCTCCTCTTCTCCGCAGCCGAGAAGGTGTAGCCTCGAACAGAGGATCCGGTTGTAGTGAGGCTGCCGGCGGCTGGATTACCACCATGGGCAAAGCGGCAGGTGGCCGGATCACGAGATGGAGACAGGGGGCACGGTTGAGCGGCAGCGAGGCAACGCAATCCATTCATGTTTCTCTGAGCTCCTGCTCAACTATGAAACCCATGTGTGTTTGTTCTTGCTGGCTGATGTGTGTGTGTGTCGTGGCGTCCCTCATGTGCTCCCGCCAGGTACTAGTAGCCGGTCGGTGTGCTCTCCGGGATGTTGCAGTTGAAGCGGCGAGCAGGACCCATGGATGCTAGCAAACAAGAGGTAGTGCAAACGGCAATGCATGGCCCGGTTCTGATTGGGAGGCAGGGGGACGGCTGCCCGGGCCTCCTGAACATAGGGCCCCAAGGAGCGTGCATTTATGTAGATTAAGCGTGTCTAAAAAACTAGATTAAGCCTGTCTTTAGAGAAGAAAAAAGGGAATGCTTACTGTGTTGCCGTGTTGGACCTGTGTCCAAAATAGCAATTGGATACCAACAATCCACCCCCATCACGGACGTAATGGTTTTCCCTTGATTGGTATGATTGCCTTCTTCTTACCTAATATAATCCCTCGATCTCTCATCATCCAAAAAGAAAAATTCTAATCCCTCGATCGCCTGACGACGTCATAAGACTTGCCTAACCGCATCGACTATTCCCTGCCCAGGACACTATCACCTCTCGCGTCAATGCGTCATCGTAGCGCTTGCAGGTGCAACGACCGCTCAGAACAGGTCAGGCGAACAGCAACAAGGAGGCCACAGTGATGCCAGGTGGCAGTCGGCAATCTCCCTCTGTCCACAGGGCCACGACACGAATCCATTAGAGAAGGTAGCTTACAAGAGTATGCCTTAAGGATTTCTAAGAAAATATAGATGATGACCATGTCTTCATTATTGCAACAAGACATTGATTATCGTCGACTGACTGAACACTGTGAAGTGACATATTATTGGGCTTTATGCATTTGTAATTTATGAGTTTGACTTTATAATCGGTAAGAGTTTGTTAATTGATTTAGTACTTCTGTAGATTCTAGCTAATTTTCAGTTACCAACTATTTCTTCAAATTTCAACATTTCATGGCACCTAGTAAAAGGCATCTGGTATATAATGCATTAAAATTACTGGATGCGATTTATTGTGATGCATCGCAGAATTAAATAAGAAATTTATAAGATATGTGCGTATGCAATTTGATATGAGTATTACTTTCAGAGAATTTTTTTTCGAGGGGACATTTGCTTTCAGAGATAGCTGTAGTGATTTTTGATACACCTGATATATAACATATATTGGTTCTTCTGTTGTTTTTTCTCGATTACGCACAAGTGTGCGTATCATTCATTAAAGAAGGGGGAAGACTCCCAAAACATCCACTTGGGTTACAATATTTACACCGTTACACTCCCAACTCCACCGTTACACTAAAGCGTATTACTCACGGTCCGTCCGCCCACTACCTAGCTCCTCGAACCCTCTAATGCCATTCTTGAACAAGCCAGCTTTGGCCCAAAGCTTCTCTTCTTCTTCAAGTCGCTCCTTGACTCGTGGCAGAGATAATGATTCTTCTGTTGTTGTTTATACTAAAAGGCCCCGGATTCTAGGTTCGCCTTGGGCCCCTGAAAACTCAGGACTGACCCTGAATGCATCTGAGGGCTCGCATCCTCATCCCCATCCTGATTATGTCTATAATGCTATAGATTAGATTATATGACATGAATTAGTTGCTTACCTTTGTAGTTCGCATGCACATACACCATCGTTTTCTGATAATGCTAGCTTACATGTAGTATGCAATATGGACATACGTGTCATACCATCAGACCATATTCAGAATCATCTATTATGTTTGTGATTTTGCAATTATCCTAAAACAAAATATTGTATTGTACAAAAATCACATACATAGATTCTATTTTTGCGAGGTGCTATATGTTTTCTTTTCACAAACAGTGCTTTCATTGGTCAGTTATTATACATTTTTCATCCCAAGAAAGGTATTATATTACTCTAATCTCAAACAATCACCTACTCCCTCCATAAACTAATATAAGAGTGTTTAGGTCACTACTTTAGTGATCTAAACACTCTTATATTAGTTTACAGAGGGAGTACTATGCTACAATTTCTGTTCTTATGATGTTGTTGCATTTTGATACAATACTGTACAAAAATCACATACGTAGCCATTGGAAGTATATATACTTATGATGTTGTTGCATTTTGCAAGTATTGAGTAATAAATGAACCAGTGGTTCGTCGTATCAAATTGTGAGATGAAATTTGTGTTTCTTTGTGACCTATCTTACATCAAAGACCGCATGGAGTTTGAAGCCAATTTCAAATGACTGGTGAACATATGTCTTATTCTCAGAAATACAATGAACAAGAAATTATAGCCATTTGTTTTAGTGGAGAAGACCGTGTTGTACTATTTCCTTACTACTCCCCATTTTAAATCTTTCCATATTTCCTTTGCAGCATAAGAATTTAGTGGTACATTTCTTGCACTGAATTTCTAACCACAGAAATTTGAGTTGCAATTATACTCCTTATTTTTTACATTTATTCAAACACTATCTCAAGTCTATGCTAATCTTTCGAAAACTGAATAGTTCTTTAAAGTAACAATTCATGAAACAAGTTGTGTTGTGGCAGCACACATGCACCTTTTTATGTACTATGCATTTTTTTAGAAAAGGAGGATGACCCCCGGCCTCTGCAGCTGGGAGATGCATACGGCCACTTTATTGATTATTTTCGAGGACCTTACAAAGTATTATAACAATATGCCTGAATCCGCCATCTTGGCAACATATGTCACTACTCCTATCCATATGATGAAGGGGTGCTACCTGGGCCACATACCCGGTCTACTCACCTAAGCCTATCATCAAAAGCCAGAAGCCCCAGCCGAGCCACATACCGGGTCTGGGGCATAAACTGGTCTGACGCACTCACATGTGTCGTCGCCGCCATCTTCCACAGGTCCGTCTTCAGAGCAGATATTGAGACTTCTACCTTGTCAGGCCACTCCATCATCGACGCCACCTTGACGCCAGACAACTACCTCCACCTGCGCGAGTCCATCATCGCGCATCGGGTGCCGAGTCTCCACTGCACCACGCCGCCGAGATCCGCCGTCATCAATGTGAAGGATGAAGTACCGCTCCACCAAAAAAGGCGCCCGTTGGTCCCTGGATCCCGTGTACACCTCCAAGAATGACGCCCCCAAGGAGGAAACGACACCAACGCGCCGCCGTCATCCGATCAACTGATCTAGGGTTCCCCCGGAGGTAGCGGATAGAGGTCTAGAGCTTCTCCACGGCGATGCCTTCAAGAAGGTAATGACACCACAGGGTGCTGCCAACGCCGGTCTTGGCATCAAGCCAAGCACAAGGTTTTCACCCGGATCCGCTCGAAGAATCTCCATCACGTATTGTGCGCACGGGTCGCCGCCAATCTGAGCCGCCGCACATGGCGCAGGCCGCACCGGCCAGATCAGATCTGTCCGAAGGGCTCAACCCGCATGGTGCCGACCCAACCACCAGGCCCTCCATGCCGCCACCGCCGATCCGAGGTCAGATGGTGTGTCGCCGCAGACCCGGCCGCCGAACGCCGCCACGCAGCCCGAGACAGGGCCGGCTGCCGCACCCCACCATCGCCGCCCTTGGCCGAGGCAGCCGCCACGCCGCCGCCGGAAGGCAGGCCCACCGCGCCGCCAGGCCAGATCAGCCGTGCCACCCACGCCGCAGGGCTCCGCACCGCCCGCACGGCGCAGGCAAGAGGGAAGACCCCCGCCACCGCCATCAGCCCCGGGCTATAGCCGGCGGCGTCCTTCGGCGGCGGCGGAGGGAGGGGAGGACGGATGGGGACCCCCGGCGGTTAGGGTTTTAGATCCCGCCCGAGTCGCCATATGGCCTGAATACGGTCTGATGGTATGAACAGTATGTCCAATATCTGCATACTATGCATTTGCCATATGATTTCTTCCTATGTGGTACATACGGTTAAATATTGGGAATCTGATGATTATTTGCTCTGTTTTTAGTTTTATTTTATTTAACTTCTCTTACAGCAATCAAATCGGATTGAGAACATCACACAACAGGTAAACATTCTTTCTATAATGATATTGAGAAAATACATCTTTCTTTCATTCAGATAGTTTTCAGCAAGAGGATATACTGTGATGTTATTTCTGATTAATAACTTTTTGGCAAAATTTTAAGATAAGCCTTTCTGAAGGAAATAAAGAAAATGGTGGCATTTTGGGTTTTGAAGATGTAAAAAAAATTGCTTGTAAAGGGAACTATTTGATGTTTATCAACGCTTGAAGACATCAAGTGAAGTTAGTCTTGCCATTCCTACAACTCAGATTCATAATAAATGTATGCACGAAGTTGCAGAGGAATGTATATGTTGTGAATAGGTCGTTCGCTTCCTCGCCTCCTGGGTTTCCCTTCCTATACAGTCGTTCCACATATCTCAGTTGATCCATCTCATACTTTCAAAAAAAAAAAAAAGTTGATCCATCTCATCAAGTAGTAACTTACAAAAAAAGCAAAACGGGGTAATAATTTTTCTTTCCTTCTCAACCGATTAATCTCAATCACAACTTTCCATTCCTTCTCAACTGATTCGTCTCAACCAAGTAATATGTCCCCCCAAAAAATCAAGTAATACGTGGAGATAGAGGAAATAAAAAAATGATTCATATCTTCCTTGGGTACTTCTGGAGAGAGCCCAATAGTTTAAAAGGAATTGAATATTTTGATAAAAGGAAATAGCCATCACGTTCACTTGGAAAGTAAGAAGGGTACAAAAAGGAAAGAAAGAAAACAGAGGCATGTACCAACATGTTGTTATATTTGCACCCTGTGGTCGCGTGTGCCCTCGTGTACCAGCGACGTTCGCCATTACCACGTGTCATCTTTTTCTTTTTTGTGGGGATTTTCTGTGGCTTCTCTTTCCCTTAAAAAGGGAAAGAATTCTCTTTCACTGCATTGCTTACGTATACATGCATGGCTGCTGTGTTGTAAATGTTGATGGGATTTCATGTACATATACAATTTTAAATGTTATACACATGGCTTTTGGTCATGTTCTTATGATCTAACGAATTCGCTTCTAATTCATTCATGCTTTAAGAATGCATGCAGTTTTCTGACTGCTTGTGAATGAACCCCTGATCTTTGTGACTTTGTGGTAAAAAAAATCAATATTATTTTTGTATTGTTATATCAAGTAGGTTTTTTATAGTGTCAATGGTAGATAGATCTGCAAGAACAGTATTTGCTCAAAATTACCATTTATCTTCATATTGAAATGTGATGTGTGTGTTTAAAATGTCATTTTATTTTAGATGTTGAGTTGACAAAAAAGCTTCCCAATATGCGATAATTTGGGATGAACTCAAATCTTTATTTTTCCTGATACGAATTATCCTCCCTTATAGAAAATTATTTTGAGTAAACTTCTCTTTATTGTAGACATATATTGATAATTAATCAGTCCCGCCATATAGAATGTTTATTGTGTGGAATGTGCGTCCGAATCTTGACCGAAGCTATAAAGAGATTATCTTCAAAATTGATTGCACGGAGTATGAGATATTGCGCTGAATTCTCATTTCTCGTTAGAAATTTAGTACTCCCTTCGATTCATATTACCTGTCACTAAAATGGATGTATATAAAAATGGACTACCTGTAATATGGATCAGGGAGTCCATTTTTATTGTCCTTATTCAGAACATGTACACAAGCCATTAATAATCTAAGAGGATGTAAAACCGGGAAACATTATCATAGTTGAATAAGAAACGAAGTAATGTCGTGCAAGTTGTAGGCGGGGTAATAGGAGATAAAAGCATGGTTGGAGGAACGAAGTCGCGTGGTGGCTAGAACGAGGAAGTGGGGTTGAAAGACGATGAGGAGATGTGTTTATCTATAACATCACGACCATGAGATATCATCCCATGCGAATAGCCTTTGAATTCGTATCACGTGAAATTTCTCTTTGTATATATATTTTGTTAGTCCGTGGCAACCCACGGATACTTAGCTAGAGTAGTATATTAGTATCCCAGTGTCGCAGCAGCTGCCTTTCTTCGTCTTCTTCCTCCTGGCCCGCACGCACGAGGCCACCAACCCACCTTCGTGCCCACCCGGCCAAGTCCGGCGGTCAACACAACCATCCCGGTCACAGCCCACACCAAATCTCCATCGCCACCCACCCTGCAGGCGCCACCTATTTATAATCCCTCCCTCTTCCTCCATTTCCATCCAAGAAGAGCATCCCCCACCTCTCCTACTCCAACGAGCTCTTCTCTCCCAAGGCGGCTCCAGTCCACACATTCATCCAGCTGCTCCAGCTCGAGCTGCTCCATCGAGACTCCAAGACGCAGCCTCGACCAAACCAATGGCGGGCAACGGCAACGACGGTCTGTGCGTGGCCAAGCCGCGGAGCGCTGCTGACCCGCTCAACTGGGGGAAAGCAGCGGAGGAGCTGTCGGGCAGCCATCTGGATGCGGTGAAGCGGATGGTGGAGGAGTACCGCAGGCCGGTGGTGGTCATGGAGGGCGCGAGCTTGACCATCGCCCAGGTCGCGGCCGTGGCCGCGTCCGGCGGGGCCAGGGTGGAGCTCGACGAGTCCGCGCGCGGCCGCGTCAAGGAGAGCAACGACTGGGTCATGGCCAGCATGGCCAACGGCACCGACAGCTACGGCGTCACCACCGGCTTCGGCGCCACCTCCCATCGGAGGACCAAGGAGGGCGGCGCCCTGCAGAGGGAGCTCATCCGGTTCCTTAACGCCGGGGCTTTCGGCACCGGCAGCGACGGCCACGTGCTGCCCGTGGCCACCACGCGCGCGGCGATGCTTGTCCGCGTCAACACCCTGCTCCAGGGGTACTCCGGCATCCGCTTTGAGATACTCGAGACGATCGCCATGCTGCTCAACGCCAATGTGACGCCGTGCCTGCCGCTCCGGGGCACCATCACCGCTTCTGGCGATCTCGTCCCTCTCTCCTACATCGCCGGACTTGTCACTGGCCGCCCAAATGCCGTGGCTGTGGCTCCCGATGGCACCAAAGTTAACGCCGCTGAGGCTTTTAAGATCGCCGGCATCCAGCATGGTTTCTTCGAGCTGCAGCCCAAGGAAGGCCTTGCTATGGTTAATGGCACGGCGGTGGGCTCTGGGCTCGCGTCGATTGTTCTCTTTGAAGCCAACATCCTTGGTGTCCTTGCTGAAGTTTTGTCGGCCGTGTTCTGCGAGGTGATGAATGGCAAGCCAGAGTACACCGACCACCTGACTCACAAGTTAAAGCACCACCCCGGACAGATCGAGGCCGCGGCTATCATGGAGCACATCCTGGAGGGCAGCTCCTACATGATGCTTGCGAAGAAACTTGGTGAACTCGACCCATTGATGAAGCCAAAGCAAGATAGATATGCTCTCCGCACGTCGCCGCAATGGCTTGGCCCACAAATTGAGGTCATTCGTGCAGCGACAAAGTCGATCGAGCGCGAGATCAACTCCGTCAATGACAACCCACTCATTGACGTATCTCGTGGAAAGGCAATACATGGTGGCAACTTCCAGGGCACGCCCATTGGTGTGTCGATGGACAACACGAGGCTTGCCATTGCTGCGATCGGCAAGCTCATGTTTGCCCAGTTCTCGGAGCTAGTGAACGACTTCTACAACAATGGCTTGCCCTCCAACCTCTCTGGTGGCCGCAACCCAAGCCTGGACTATGGCTTCAAGGGTGCCGAGATCGCCATGGCGTCATACTGCTCGGAGCTCCAATTCTTGGGCAACCCTGTCACCAACCATGTCCAGAGCGCGGAGCAGCACAACCAAGATGTTAACTCCCTCGGATTAATCTCGTCTCGGAAGACTGCCGAGGCCATCGACATTCTGAAGCTCATGTCCTCTACATTTCTGGTTGCGTTGTGCCAAGCCATCGACCTGCGCCACCTTGAAGAGAATGTCAAGAACGCCGTCAAGAATTGTGTCACAAGAGTGGCCAGGAAGACCCTGATCACAAATGACATGGGTGGCCTCCACAACGCTCGTTTTTGTGAGAAGGACTTGCTTCAGACAATCGACCGGGAGGCGGTGTTTGCATACGCAGACGACCCTTGCAGCGCCAACTACCCTCTCATGAAGAAGATGCGTGCGGTGCTGGTGGAGCACGCCTTGGCCAACGGCGAGGCTGAGCGCAACGCGGAAACCTCAGTGTTTGCCAAGGTTGCTACATTCGAGCAGGAGCTCTGCGCGGCACTGCCTCAGGAGGTCGAGGCTGCTAGAGGTGCAGTGGAGAATGGCACCACCGCAGAACCGAACCGTATCGCTGACTGCCGGTCATACCCTCTGTACCGGTTCGTGCGCAAGGAGTTAGGGACGGTGTACTTGACCGGAGAGAAGACACGGTCACCTGGGGAGGAGGTGGACAAAGTGTTCATTGCCATGAACCAGGGAAAGCACATCGACGCTCTGCTGGAGTGCCTGAAGGAGTGGAACGGCGAGCCTCTGCCTATCTGCTAATCAGGAGATGAAGAGAAGATGCCCTGCTTCAGAATTTCTGAAAACTGATAATACTGTTGTTTGATTTTATTTTATGTTTCAACTTCTGAAGCGTTGATGCATGCAACGTTCTTCCAGAGCTAGAGCGTAAGCATATGCTGATGTAAGTGAAAGGGTATAAATTTTCATGACAAATGTTCAATTTGTTCAAATGAATCCAAGAAGGCGGTCTACTGCTGTATTGACAAGTACTACAAATTATAATAGTTACCACATTGCATTGCAATATAAAGAGAAACAACACCAGGTTCCGATTGGCATCAAATATTTATATTACTCCCTCTAATCCATATTACGATTATAATAGAGTATTCAAAATGTATACCATAAAGTATACACCAAGATACTATGATGAGTTGTAAGATACATCAAAGTAGAAATCATTCTGAAGTATGGAAATGCTAAATCATTTTACTGCAAACATCCAGCGACAGGAAGTATATGCTTTGCATCACATTGCTTGGTCTCAGCAAACATCCGCCCTCAAATATCTCATTGCAAGTATGGCTGCTATGGTTCTATTGTATAGGTAGAATTTTGGTCCTTAGGTCAACACGATATACTCAAAGCATGAAGATGTCTCAGATGCACAGTCTGACCCTCATGGAGTGAAGAACAACTATCCTGACTGAAGAAAATTCAATGTCCAACACTATGTATCTCATATGTGTCATTGGTGTCCTGATGTCTAGCAATCAAAACATATGACAAAGACAAACAGAACTGTGTTTGCATTGAAACATGAACACATTTTTTAGCAGAAGGGCTTACACTTAAGAGTTGGCAGAATACCTGGCCCATCTTGGAAATTGGACCTTCACTTCAATCTTGTTCAAGCACCTCCTTCTTGACTAGATTTTCCTTAAAACAAAAGGCAGTAGGAAAAACAGAGATCAGTCCCTTACAGTCATACAGCCATAGCCATACAGTCGAACAACATACTAAGCAGATACTTACAAATAAGGGGCTGTTTGGTTCCAATAAGTCACCTGACTTATAAGTCAGGTGACTTAAAACCAGTGACTTATAAGTCATGCCTGTTTGGTTGTCACCTGACTTATAAGTCACCTGAGCACACCTTCCCACCTTGTTTTTTATGTAAAGGTGGTGGGACTCATGCAAAAGGGGGCGACTTATAAGTTTTAAGTTGAGGTGGAGCAACTTATGACTTATAAGTTGGGGTGACTTATAAGTTAGGTCCGTTTGGCAAAATAAGTCACTTTTTACACTTTTCGACTTATAAGTTGGTGACTTATTTGGAACCAAACAGGGCCTAAGTACAAAAAGATAAGACCAATGAAATTAAGGATTATTATCTCACATCCTATAAGGCCATCAATGCAAGTTTTTCTACGGCAGTAACAAAGGATTAACTTTCGTTTTAATCAAATTTAGGGCTTCTTTGTTTTGCAGGATTTGAAAACACACAAGAATAGGAAAAACATAGGAATTGAATGTCATGGCGTGTCGAACCCTATAGTAGTTAAAACTCATGAATGTGTAATAGAAGTTGTTTGGTTGAACCACAAGAAAAACACATGAACTTTCTTGAATGATTTGGTCATTGTCATAGTCATCATAGAAACAAAACCTTTTTCCATGAGGTTGGGCTCAATAGAAAAGTTCCTGTGAAATTGCATGAAAAGTTGTCCATATGAAAAAAAATCCATGTACTCTAATTCTATAAATGAAACAAGAGCTATAGGAGGGTAATCCAAAGTAGAATCCACCAAAATACCTTTAGAATCAAAAAAAGCACTTATTTGTATTGATGAAATCTTACTATTTTTATGAAAGGAACAATATATCCATCTGTATCGACGATTCAATTTATAAAAAAAACTACTTCATGGTCAATTGAAAGCAGCATCATGAAAACGGCCGCATGTTGCGCAATCTACAAAAACATAAGCAAGTCACCGGAGCGTATCACCTTACTTATCCTCTTGCTGCAATTCCAAATTTCCATGGACATATTTTCATCTCACACCCTATTTGACAGCTCTAGTAGCACTAGTTCTAAGGAAAACAACCAAGTAGGACAATGTCCAGTATTCGACAAGATTTAAAATAGCTCTGATCAAAGAGCATCACAAGAAATTGTCCATGGTTTTGAAGGCATCACCCATATATCTTCCTTCAAAGAATCAAGAGTCTGCAGTACATTAACCAATTCAGGGTGAGACTGATCAGCCATTAGAAATACATGAACTCCATCATGCAACTCGACCCAACTACATCCAGGCTCTTTCTTCACCCACTCTCTGTTCATGTTCTCCCTGATCATCCATGTCTCATGCCAATCGCCCTCCGATGCATGTATACTTGATAAAGCAACCCAGTTACTGTGGTTCTCTGGATCAAGCTTGAGTAGACGGGACGCTGCAAGCTGACCTAACTTAGCATTCCCATAGATTCGACAGGAATTAAGTAGCGCACTCCAAGCAGCAATGCTCGACTCAAACGGCATACTCTCAATGAATTCAAGAGCATCTTCTAGGTGACCTCTCCTGCAAATTAGATCTGCCATACAACCGTAGTGCTCAGGCTGCAACTTAACCGAGCTTTGGCCATCAAACAGAAACTTGAAGTAGTGCCAACCTTCTCGAACTAGTCCGCCATGGCTACAAGCTGACAACACCGCAAGGTATGCTACTCCATCTCTTTTGATGCCCAATCGTGCCATCCTATCAAACAAGCATACCGCGTCTTGTGCACGACCAAACTTGCCATAAGCTGAGATCATCGTAGTCCATAAAACAGCATCTAATGAAGGTGTCCCATTGAAGACAAGCTCTGCTGAATCAACACATCCACACTTTGCATACATATCCAGCAAGGAATTCCTTACAACCACATCAGAATCAAATCCTGCACCAAGAACCCGTGCATGCACCTGCATCCCCTGTTTTAACAACGCCAGCTCCCCACACGCATCCACAATTATGGCATACGAGAAGCCATCTGCGCCAACCTCACAAGAAACCATTGACGCAAACAAGCCCAGAGCCTCCTCAGCTTGCCCACTCCCGAGATACCCGGCCATCATCGAGTTCCACGCAACAATGTCCCTCGCCACCATCACCCCAAACACTCTCCTCGCATAGTCAACATTCCGGCACCTCGCGTACATGTCAAGAACCCCGTTCTCCACAACCGAATCGACCGGGCCGTACATACTCATCTTCACAACCCTGGCATGAATTTCCTTCCCGGTAGCAAGGGCGGCCTGGCCAACCCCGGCACACGCGAGCAACCCACCGGACAGTGTGTACCCGTTGGGAGCAACACCAGATTCCACCATGCGCCGCAGAAGTGCGAGAGAGTCTCCGTGCAGACCCTGGTGAGCGTGGCCGGTGATGAGGGACGTCCAGGAGACCACGTCCCGTCTGGGCATTTCATCGAACAGAGCACGGGCGTAACCAGGGAGCCCGCACCGGAGTGCCAGATGCGCGAGTGAGGTAGCTAGGATGGCGGACGCCGACAGACCGAGCTTGAGGAGGACAGCGTGGAGGGGTTTGACATGGGGAGTGGAACGGCAAGTGGCGGCGGATTTGAGGGCGCCGGCGAGGGAGGTGGCGTCCCACTCCCACATCGGACACGCCACACGACGTACAGGCTGTCTCGCGGGAACGGCGGGGGAAAGCTTTTTGCTGGGCTAAATTGGAGACAATTACTTTTTTTAGGGGTGGGGGCAATTACTTTAGGCCTTTGAAGTCTGTTCCTGAGCTCAATAGGCTCAGCCCACTTCGAGAAAACCAGGTAATTCTTTTCTCACCGATTTTAGGAACCTTCTTCCACTGGTTTTTCCTGGAGCGGTATTTCCCTGCTTTTTTCCAGGACGAGTTTTGTTCCATTTTTTTCCTTTTAAAAGAAATCACAGAACTTTTCAAATTCATAAACCTTTCTCAAATTCACGCATTTTTTAAATTTCCTAGAGTTTTAAACTTTACAGACTTTTTTAAAAAAGTAATTCTTTTTCAAAAAAATCCAATCACAAACTTTTCCAAAACCCATGATTTCTTTTTTGAAATCCGTGAAACTTTTATTGAATCCATGATTTTTTTCCAAATCCATGAACATTTTAAAATACACAAAGTTTCTTAAGATGTTTTACTTAAAAATGCACCAAAAATTTTCAAATCTACTACCTCTGTCCCAAAATATAAGAACGTTTTTGACACTAGTATAGTGTTAAAAACGTTCTTATATTTTGGGACGGAGGGAGTACGATTTTTTAGTGCCCATGAACTTTTCTCCAAAACAGTGTTTTTTTTCTAAAATAATGAACTTTTTCATATAAGTGAACTTTTTTAGAACTGCTTTCCAACCCACGATTTTGTTTTCCAAATCTTAAGTTTTTTTCCCAAATATAAGATTTTATATATCATTTTTAAAGAGTCAACGGTCAATCAGTCAAATTGGTCAACCAGTCCACCTGTGAACCAGGCGTTGGTGGGCCAACCCAGTACGCGCGTACATGGGGAGCGCGTACGCGCCAATTAGTGGGGGCTCCTGTTCGACGCCCGCGCGCCGCGCGCCGCACCTCATGGGCCGGCCCACCACGCACAGTAGAAGAAAAAATGTGTCGCGAGAAAACACAGGAAAAAGTGCGGATCTCCTACAATCACATGTGATAATAGCTTCGGATTGCTCGCAAGTCGTTTCAAATATTAATGGTTCTGCGCCATCTACTTCATATGCTTTTGTTCTGGATGAAATTAGAGCTAGAACTTTAGATTTTGTTAAAGTTGTTTTTCGTTTTGAGAACAGGGAGGCAAATGTTGAGGCACATGCCTTGGCAAAGGCAGCCTCGACAGTCCCTGTTGGTCGACATATGTGGCTAGGGAACTTACCAGACATCATTTGTATTCCGGCTGTTTTGGTTAATGAATAAAGCCCTAGTTTCACCTAAAAAAAAAGGAAAAAGTGCGGACGCAGGGATTCTAACTCGCGCCCTGCCGCTACAACAAAGGCACTGCTTTGCTAACCACTACAGCCAGAAAGCCCCAACAAATACATGGAACGCGAAATCTTTAAGAACCAATGTATCCGCACTATTTATTAGCTTTGCGAATTATTCAAAAACAATTTGGAAAAGTTGATTTTATTTAACAAAAAACCGTTCATCGGATTTGAAACAAATTTACGAATTAAAAAAAACGGTGAATTAAAAAAGTGCATTGAATTTGCAAGAAAGGTTCACCAATTTCAAAAAAGTCCATCCATCTTTTTCAAAAGCGTTCATCGGATTTGAAATAAGTTCATTGATTATGCGAAAAGTTCATCGAATTAAAAAACATCAAATTTCAAAAAGTTCATTGAATTTGAAGAAATAAATCAAATTTGAAAAACAATTCGTCAATTCTAAAAAATAGTTCATCAAATCTGAAAAAAGTCAGGCGAATTTGAAAAAAATGTTCATCGATTTGAAATAATTTCATCAAAATTGAAAAGCGTTCATCGAATTTGAAAAAAAAGTTCACAGAAAAAGTCCATCAAATCTGAAGAAAAATTCACTGATTTGAAAAAGGTTCATCGAAATTGAAAAGCGTTCGCTGAATTTGAAAAAAAATTCATACAAAAAATTTCATCGAATCTGAAGAAAAGTTCATCGATTTGAAAAAAGTTCATCAAATTTGAAAAAAAGTTCATCAATTCAAAAAAGTTCATAGAATTTAAAAGTAGTCCATAAAATATGAAAATAGTTCACCGAATCTGAAAAAAAATCATCAAATTCGAAAAAATAGTTCACCGGTTTGAAGAAAAAGTTCATGAAACTTTGTGCATTTTCAGAAAAAGATAAAGAAAAAGAAAAGAAACCGAAAAAGAAGGGAAAACCAAAAATAAAAACAAGAAAGTGATAAAGAAAAAAGAAAAAAAATGAAATCTCGATTCACAACGAACTTAAAAACAGAATAGAAAGCGAAAAGGTGAATCTTAGCCACCAGCCTGAAGGTGGCCGATTGGTTGGTGCTGATCTGTGCTATTCCTGAGGTCGCGAGTTTGAAGTCCCGTCACTGCACACACTTTTTTTGCTTTTTTCCATGAAAGAAAGAAATATGGGCCGGCCCATCTAGACGCGCAAGAAACCTCCTCCAGGCGGCGGTTTGCGAAAAACAGAAGAAACGTAACTAGGAATTGCCCCAATTAGCCTAGCTGGCCCTTAGGGCGCTTGTCGGGACCTCCCAAACGTAGATGTTATATCTCGCGTATAGTGAGACTACCATAAGTGACGCTGAAGGTTTTACCCCACGCTGTATCGACTGGCCCGACCCGTCTTTTATACGTTCGTTAAGTTTGCTCTTTTTTTTTCTTTTCGTTTTCCTTATCTTTTTTGTTTACATCTTCGCATTTTTTTTGTTTTCTATGTTTTTTCAACGGTTTTCTTCATTTCTTTCACCGTTTTTTATTTTCATTTGTTTCTTTCTGGGTTTTCATTATTTTCTCGCTTTTGTTCCATTATTTCTATGGTTTTCTTTTACTTCTTTCTTGGGTTTTATTGGTTTTATTTTTTTTTCTTTGTTTCGTTCTCAGTTTCCTTTGTTATCATTCTTTTGAATTGGTTGCTTTGGGTAACAGACCACAGGCGGGATTTTGATTCTTTTTGGGTTTTATTTGTGTTTTCTTCGTTTACATTTGTTTTCTAAGGCTCCTTTTTGGTTCAACACATGTTAACTTCTTTTTCAATATACATTCAACATTTTAGGTACACATCTAGAATATTTTCTATATACATGGTTAAAAAACATGATTATCATTTTTCGAGAAGTTATATTTTTATGTCCACTTTGTCCCATACACAATGTACATTCCTGGTATATATCTAATATATTTTCCTAATACACGTTTAACATTGTTTTAATACAAGGTCAAAAAAATTCCTTAGACATTTTTTTTACATTTTTTCAAATGCTTGATTAACTTTTTCCAAATACAAGATTTTTTTAATACATGGTCAACATTTTTGCTATACACATTATAACATTTTTCAAATGCTTTATTAGCATTTTTCAGATACATGATTGACATTTTTTAACACATGGTCAATATTTTTTCTGTACACATTTAACATTTTTCAAATGGTTGATTCACATTTTTTTTCAAATAAAAGATTAATTTTTTTAATACATGTTGAATATTTTTTTATACACATTTAACATTTTCTAAATGCCAGATTAACATTTTTCAGATATTATTTATTGTTTTCCAATTTTTTTATTAAAATATTTCAAAATACATGATCAACTTTTTCACACATATTGTATATTCTTTCATATAAATTTTTCATATACATGAGAAACATTTTCTCTATACACATTTAAAACAAATCAAAAGCTTGGTTAACATTTTTTTCAATTTTTGAATAACGTGTTTTATAATGTTTTTTTAATTTGAGGTATAAACAAAGTAAAAAAAGAAACCAAACAAGAAAAAAGAAAATGAAAAAGAGGCTTGGGCCTGCAGCGCACTTGGGCCCGCTCATCTGTACTCCCATTAAAATTCTCTCAAATTAATGACCTTTTAAAATTCAAAAATTATTTTTCACCAGTAAGAAAATATCTGAATAAAAAACCAGTGGACCAATACACGTGTATATATCGCTGAGCTAGCTGTAAGTGCAGAAGTAATATAGCGAGCGGTCAAAGCTAATAGGTCGCGGCCCGTGTAGAGATCATGCGAGCGCCAATGCGTTCGGAGCAGGGGCCATATGTCTCGCTTATACCGGGAAGAAGGAAAGCCTGAAATCACTAATTAAGAAGGATACCCTTCAAAGATCACTTTCACCTCAGCGGGCCGCGACAAGTGGTGCTGCATGTGCGCCACTGGTCGTAGCCTAGGATTTTTTCTTTTTTTCTAGACCTGTTTATTCAAAACGTGTTATCTTTTAAACTGTGCGTTCAAATCTTAAACCTTTTTTATCATTGAATTTCTCGCGTCGATATCTTCAAAACTAAATACCATGTTGATAGGTTTTAACAAACTTTTTCCCTGAAAAAACTGAATGAAAAAAACTGGTCAAAAAAACCATGCCTCTTATAAAAAGAAAAAATAAATAAAAAACACGTTTTTTTTTCATTTCCAAGAGGCACAGCCGTGCCTCTCAAAGAAGCAAAACCGTGCATCATATGGAAGGGGAAAAAGAGAAAAACATTTTTTTTGTTTTCGAGAGGCATGGCCGTGCCTCTTGTGGAAGCAAAACCGTGCCTCTCACAAAAGAAAAAAAAGAAAAAAAAATGGCTTTTTCGTTCATGCGTCTCGCAGAAGCAAAACCGTCCCTCTCACGAATGAAAAAAAACGCGTTTTTTTGTTTCTGAAAGGCGTGTCTCTCGCGAAAGCAAAACCATGCCTCTCGCAAAAACAAAACCGTGCTACCCACGGAAGGAAAAAAACACATTTTTTCAATTCCGAGGGGCACGACCATACTTCTTGCGAAAGCAAATCCTTACTTCTCGTGGAAACAAAATCATACATCTCGTGGAAGCAAAAAAAACATGTTTATTTGTGCCAAAAAAGTCGGATTTTTTTTTTCAAAAGCCGAGTAAGACTGGTGAAAAATCAAAAAGTCATAAGTCCACGCTTATATTCACACGAGCGCACGCGCTACTTTACGTGTCGTGTGTAGGCAGTTCTCTTCTCGCCATGTGCTTCTAGCATTTCTAAGCATTGAGAGACACGCTTATAAGTTGATCGTGTGCTCCTCAGACTACCGAGGTGGTACTAAAAACTCCACTAACTCACTCATGCATGCATCCCACTCCATGCAAGTGGCGAGCTGGGCTGTGGTGTCGTATGGTACAAATGAATCATGCACCTCATTCAGGTGGTGGGCTTCCAAATGGATCATGCATCTCACTCTCTTCCATGGTTGATGGGCAACTCTAAAAAAATTAATTAAAGGTGGTGGGCTGTCGCATGGTACAAATGAATTATCTGGATGGTTGTTGTTGTTTTGCTCAAAAAAAATCTGGGGTGTTGTTGTTGCTTCCACACATTTTTTTTTGTGGGGTGAAAGAGAGTTTTATTCCAGGCAAAGGAACTTCCCCAAAACTTTGGAAAAAATATATTTATTAATCTATTTATCTTGAGAACTCTATTATTTGTAACAAACAGATGATGAAAATGCAATCCAAAATTTATGTGTTATGACAACTATTTTTGCTTTTTTTTCCTAGGCCATGCTGTAAAATCATCTCACTTTAAGGCTTACAACTGATTCATGGATCATGGTGTCAACTTCACTCGCTTTAGTCAAATTGCCTGCATTTTATGCTTGAAATTGCTACCGAAACTGATTAACATATCTGCAAAACAGATTACTCTGAATTGACATGTTCAAAACAGATTGCCTTTTGCACTATACAGACTAACTCAGTTCCATTCATAACCTTCGAATTTCATAAATACCATCAGCAGGAAATTACATTATGGCCAAACACATCACATATACTCCCTCTGTTCCTAAAGTGTATGTCTTTTAGAGATTTCAATATGAACTACATACAGATGTATATAGACGTAGTTTACAGGGCAATTCACTCATTTTGCTTCGTATGTAGTCTATATTGAAATCTCTAAAAAAACTTATATTTAGGAACGGTGGGAGTAGATAGTTTCATCAGTTACATCACTACAGAATAGACCAAACAGAATATGGATAGCTCCAGAAACTGCAGATGATCCAATTAGGGCATGTTCAGAAACTACATCATTCCATCCGGAACAACAAACACCACGAGAGTTTGAAACTCATAAACTCATTCGTGCATGCACTCAAAAGGAAGCATGGTTCTCAGATTCCAAAATACAAGACAACACAAGACAGAGGTGCATGCTGACAAAAAAAATAAGTGATGAAATGTCCATGACCATAAAGAATGTAAACATATATTCAGGGTGGATAAACACTGTTCACAAGCACGGCACATACACTTGGTAACAGGAGCTACTCCAGAATAGTACTCCCTCTCTCCCAAAAAACTTGTCCCAAGTTTGTCCCTCAAATGAATGTATCTAGCACAAACTTGATGCTAGATACATTCATTTGAGGGACAAGCTTTTTCAGATAGAGGGAGTACAAATAGTTTAAGTAATCATAATATTGACCAACCAAGAATTAAAATACTGACATTGTTCTTGAACTCATTCAATAAGAAGAGAACACTCCTGATCATCAAAAAAATACACATTGCACATTACCTAAAATATGCATGCTTTGGAAAAAGGATGTGCATGCCTTGGAAAAAAGGACTATAAATCAAACATCTTCTAATAGTGTCACGTTCATGAACAGAGAGAATATTGATGTCTATTACACAATCTTATTCTTGTAGATGTTGTTGGGCCTCCAAGTGCAGAGGTTTGTAGAATAGTAGCAAATTTCCCTCAAGTGGATGACCTAAGGTTTATCAATCCGTGGGAGGCGTAGGATGAAGATGGTCTCTCTCAAACAACCCTGCAACCAAATAACAAAGAGTCTCTTGTGTCCCCAACACACCCAATACAATGGTAAATTGTATAGATGCACTAGTTCGGCGAAGAGATGGTGATACAAGTGCAATATGGATAGTAGATAATGGTTTTTGTAATCTGAAAATATAAAAACAGCAAGTTAACTAATGATAAAAGTGAGCACAAATGGTATTGCAATGCGTTGAAACAAGGCCTAGTGAAAGGATCGAGAAGAGGTGTCTAGAAGGGGGGGGGGGTGATTAGACACTAAGTGGCAAAAGTTGCAGTTTTTAATTTCTTTAAGTTGAAGTGGAGTTTTGGCGCAAGTTTAACAAACACAATACATATCAAGCAAGCATGCAAAGAGTATATGAGCAGCGGAAAGTAAAGCATGCAACTTGCAAGAATGTAAAGGGAAGGGTTTGGAGAATTCAAACGCAATTGGAGACACGGATGTTTTTGTCGTGGTTCCGATAGGTGGTGCTATCGTACATCCACGTTGATGGAGACTTCAACCCATGAAGGGTAACGGTTGCGCGAGTCCACGGAGGGCTCCACCCACGAAGGGTCCACGAAGAAGCAACCTTGTCTATCCCATCATGGCCATCGCCCACGAAGGACTTGCCTCACTAGCGGTAGATCTTCACGAAGTAGGCAATCTCCTTGCCCTTACAAACTCCTTGGTTCAACTCCACAATCTTGTAGGAGGCTCCCAAGTGACACCTAGCCAATCTAGGAGACACCACTCTCCAAGAAGTAACAAATGGTGTGTTGATGATGAACTCCTTGCTCTTGTACTTCAAATGATAGTCTCCCCAACACTCAACTCTCTCTCACAGGATATGGATTTGGTGGAAAGAAGATTTGAGTGGAAAGCAACTTGGGGAAGGCTAGAGATCAAGATTCATATGGTGGGAATGGAATATCTTGGCCTCAACACATGAGTAGGTGGTTCTCTCTCAGAAAATGTGTATTGAAAGTGTAGGTATGTTCTGATGGCTCTCTCCATGAATGAAGAGTGGGTGGAGGGGTATATATAGCCTCCACACAAAATCTAACCGTTACACACAACTTGTCAATCTCGGTGGGACCGAATTGATAAACTCGGTCGGACCGATTCAGCAAATCTAGTAACCGTTAGGGTTTTCGGTGGGACCGACTGGATCAACTCGGTGGGACCGATGTGCTAGGGTTAGGGTAAATCCAAAACTCGGTTTGACCGATTACTCAAACTCGGTGGGACCGATTTGGGTAATAAGTGAAACAGAGAGTTGGCCAAGCAAACTCGGTGGGGCCGATTGCATATCTCGGTGGGACCGAAAATATTGCAATAGGTAACAGAGAGTTTGCAAGCCCATCTCAGTGAGACCGAGATCCCATCGGTGAGACCGAACTGATTAGGGTTTCTGGCAGTGGCTATGACATCTGAACTCGGTGGCGCCGAATAGAAAGAATCAGTGGGGCCGAGTTTGACTTTTGGTTTAGGTCATATGTGGATGTGGGAAGGTAGTTGAGGGTTTTGGAGCATATCACTAAGCACTTTGAAGCAAGAACCTCATCAAGCAACACCTCATCCCCTCTTGATAGTATTGGCTTTTCCTATAGACTCAATGTGATCTTGGATCACTAAAATAGAAAATGTAGAGTCTTGATCTTGAAGCTTGAGCTAATCCTTTGTCCTTAGCATCTTGAAGGGGTTCCACATCCTTTTGTCCATGCCACTTAATTTGTTGAACTTGTCTGAAACATACTAGGTAAAAGTATTAGTCCAACAATAGATATGTTGTCATTAATTATCAAAATCACTCAGGGAGCACTTGTGCTTTCAATCTCCCCCTTTTTGGTAATTGATGGCAACATACATCAAAGCTTTAGATAAAGATATAGAGAATAGCAAGTAAAGCTTTGGAAAGACATGTAACAAGCATAGGCTCCCCCTACATGTATGCAATCATGTGAATATGGAATATAGAAGCATGTGAGAGCATAACCATGACAGAGTAGCAATGTGTTACATGTATCTTGGCTATATGCATCAGAGCAAATGATGAATATGGGAAATGTACCTTCATGCCCATGAGTCCTTCTTGCAAACAGTATGTACATCAGCAAGAATTTCTCATACACATGACTATGATGCATATACTTACCTTGTGGTCTTGAGTTGGCTAGGATGGGATGAGCCTGCGTAAACAAGGTTAGATAACACAGATGCACCCACTAGCTAGAGCAAACAAAAGAAACCACAAGAGTACCAAGACTGGGATGACATGTAGAGTGAGTACAGAGTACCACGATAGATATTGACATGTCCCCAAAGAGAAAGATATGCAATGAATTTAATAAATTTCTTTCCCTTGGATGTCTTGCTCCCCCTGAATCTAGCATGGGATACTGGGAGAAGATAGGGAACAGAAAAACAGAGCTCAAAGAAACAAATGAACAGAGCTAATGCAAATAAGCACATATGAACATGTCTTTCCCCCAAGAAGACATGTGGCATCTCTCCTCTTGAACATCAAGCATCTGGGATCCTTGAAGATTACTCTTTCCTGGAGTATTCCCTCCCCCTAGAGATCTCTCCCCCTAGAGATATGATTAAGCTTTGATGTGATCTCTCTCTCCCCCTTTGACATCAATTTCCAAGAAGGGTCTTCTGGAATTTGTTGTGAATGGGTTCGGTCCTTGAATCACAGTACAAAGCATTAAGGTAAATGTGATGCTTGCAGAGGACAAGATTCATTGAGTGGAGCTGGATCAAGAATAAAGCAGGAATAAATGGCAAAATGTTTTTCCTGTAGTGAAATCGGTGTCACCGAGTTGTATGCTTCGGTTGCTCCGAAAATCTTCGGCTAGACCGGAGACATGAAACCGGTGGAACCGAGTTCATCACAGAGAAAAACACTTGTCACCTCAGCTCACTAGACAAATAAGATCTCACAAAGATTTGCAATGAATTGGATGCAGAAAATGCAGAACAAAAAGCAAAGAAAAGAAACTAAAAGATCTAGATGAAGTTTTTTTGAAAGGGGAAACAAATATGCATGAGACAAATGCAAGAACACAGAAAAGAACACAAGAGAACTTCATCTAGAGTTGGGCGGTGACAAAGTCACCTATGTTAGAGTATATTGACTTAGGAGTCAAGTGAGATCACTTGATCATAGGTCGTACTCATCGTTTAAGCTCAAAATGGGGTTACCATTTTTCGTTTAAGTATCTTGATGTATTCACATCTTGTCGAGTTGCTTTGACTCATGACTTGGAGTAAAGCTACTCTAAGATGGAATAACATACCTTGGGTGGCGGTGTTGATCTTGATCATGTAGTTGAACTTGTGTGGGTTGCTCAAGGTTGATGTAGCCCATCAAGAGTTGGGAGCACCCTTTGGATTTTGAGTTCATCTACCTACATGGGTTAGTTTTCGCAAGGAAGAGCACTTGTGTATCCAACATGACAATCATGAAACTCAACATAGAATTTGTCAAAGGATATGTTTGAAAGGTTTCGTGCTTCCTTGTCATCAACCACCATTGTGTAGAGACTTGGTGATGTAGAGATTGCTCAAGATGTGAGTGAGTTGCAATCTCATAGAATTAGATTCATCCAAGTACCTACAAGGGTTAGATAACATGCAAGATGCAAATTTTCAAGACATAAGATAATCATCATAGGAGAAATATCAAGTGATTAGTCGTAAGCTCAAGTCTTGCATGTATCCAATGGAGTTCCTACTCCAAGTTTGAAGCATCAATGATGTTCAATTCACCTCTTAACCTGCAAAACACTTTCTCATCAAGTGGTTTAGTGAATATATCCGCTAATTGCTTATCGGTGCGAACATGCTTAAGGTTTATGTCACCCTTAGCAACGTGATCTCGAATGAAATGATGACGAACTTCAATATGCTTAGTTCGAGAGTGTTGCACGGGATTGTGAGCAATCTTGATAGCACTTTCATTGTCACAAAGTAATGGAACATGTTTCACATATATCCCATAATCTTTAAGAGTTTGGGTCATCCAGAGTAATTGAGCACAACATGAACCAGCGGCAATGTATTCCGCTTCGGCGGTGGATAAGGATACCGAGTTTTGTTTCTTGGAAGACCAAGACACAAGAGATCTACCAAGGAATTGACAAGTACCCGAAGTGGACTTTCTATCAACCTTGTCACCGGCATAGTCCGAGTCGGAGTAGCCAACAAGATCAAAGGAAGCCCTCTTTGGATACCAAATGCCAAAATTTGGTGTATGTATTAAGTATCTCACTATCCTCTTCACGGCCTTAAGATGACATTCCTTAGGAGCAGCTTGATATCGTGCACACATGCACACACTTAGCATGATATCGGGACGTGAAGCACATAGATATAACAATGAACCAATCATAGAGCGGTAAACTTTTTGATCAACCGGTTCACCATCTTTGGTCAAATCAAGATGTCCACTAGTAGGCATGGGTGTAGTCATACCTTTGCATTCTTGCATATTGAACTTCTTGAATAAGTCCTTGGTGTACTTCGTTTGAGAGACAAAGGTGCCTTCCTTAGTTTGCTTGATTTGCAAACCAAGAAAGAATTTGAGTTCACTCATCATAGACATCTCAAACTTCTCCGACATTAGCTTCCCAAACTTTTCACTAAAATGAGGGTTAGTTGATCCAAATATAATATCATCGACATAAATTTGGCATACAAATAGTTCTCCATTAACCCTTTTAGTAAAAAGAGTAGAATCTATTTTTCCAATTTCAAAGCCTTTTTCAATAAGGAACTTGGTCAAGCATTTATACCATGCTCTAGGAGCTTGTTTAAGACCATAAAGGGCTTTGTGAAGTTTGTAGACATGATTAGGTTTCTTAGGATTGACAAAGCCGGGAGGTTGCTTAACATAAACTTCCTCCTCAATTTCACCATTTAGAAAAGCACTTTTAATGTCCATTTGGTACAAAGTGATATCATGGTGATTAGCATAAGCAAGTAAGATGCGAATGGACTCAAGTCTAGCAACGGGAGCATATGTCTCACCATAGTCCATACCTTCGACTTGTGTGTAGCCTTGGGCGACGAGACGTGCTTTGTTGCGAACCACTTGTCCATCTTCATCTTGCTTGTTGCGAAACACCCATTTGGTACCAATGATGTTGTGGTTGTTGTCGGGCTTCTCGACCAATGTCCACACTTGATTTCTCTCAAAGTTGTGTAGCTCTTCATGCATAGCATTATCCAGTCCGGATCCTCCAATGCTTCTTCAACCTTCATAGGTTCAATGCTAGAGATGAATGAGTAATGTTCACAAAAGTTAGCCAAACGAGTTTTAGAGCGAGTGATTCTCCCGGTTTGGATATCATTGTAGATTTGCTCCACGGGATGATCTTTAGCAATTCTTGCTCGAACTCGTGAAAGCTTTTGCTTGGGTCTTGGTTGAACATCTTCTTCATCTTGTTCTTCTTCTTGGCCTTCTTCATTGTTAGCGTTGTCGTTCTCTTGTCGTGGTGGAGAAGGAGGTTGTTGACGTTCGTCTTGGTGCACTTCCTCGTTTTCTTCATCTTGGTGTGTCCCACTCGTGGATGCTTCCGTATCAACTCTTGGTTCACCTTGTCGTGAGGTAGAAGCTTCCACTTGGACGGACGAGGTACTCTCCTTTATCTCGTTGGACGAATCTTGCCAATAGACAAGTCTTGGATTGCTTCGAGGGATCTTTGTCTCCTACATCAATTGGCAATTGCTCTACTTGCGAGCCGTTAGATTCATCAAACTTCACATCTACCGTTTCTTCAACCTTTCGGGTGAAATTGTTGTAGACACGGTAGTGTGAGAGTTTGAGCCATAACCAAGTAGGAAACCTTCATGAGACTTAGGAGCAAATTTAGAACGATGATGCTTATCAAGAATGTAGCACTTTGAGCCGAATACTCGAAAGTATCCAACTTGGGGTTTGTTACCGGTGAGGAGCTCGTATGCCGTCTTGCCGAGTAGCTTGTGAAGATACAAGCGATTTGTTGCATGACAAGCTGTCTCAACCGCTTCCGCCCAAAAGTGTTTTGGCGTCTTGTACTCATCAAGCATCGTTCTTGCCATCTCGATAAGAGTCCGGTTCTTCCTCTCAACAACTCCATTTTGTTGAGGTGTGTACGTAGCCGAGAACTGTGTGAAATCCCTTCTTCGTCAAGAAAGGTGTCCACATTTGCGTTCTTGAACTCCGTTCCGTTGTCGCTCCGAACCTTCTTGATCTTCACGTCAAATTGATTTTGGGCCTTCCTAGCAAAGTTTTTGAAGATCTTTTGGACCTGCGATTTGTCATCAAGAAAGAACACCCACGTAAATCTTGAAAAATCATCAACTATGACTAGACCAAATGAGTTACCACCGAGACTCTTGTAGGCATTTGGACCAAAGAGATCCATGTGAAGTAGCTCGAGTGGTCTTCTTGTGGTCATGATGTTCTTAGCGCGATGACTTCCTCCAACTTGTTTCCCTGCTTGACAAGCACTACAAAGTCTATCCTTGTCAAATATGACATCGTTAACGCCAAGGATATGATTTCCTTTAATGAGTTTGTCAAGGTTTCGCATGCCCACATGGCCTAGCCTTCTATGCCACAACCAGCCTTTAGAAGATTTAGCAATTAAGCAAGTTCTAGGTTGAGCCTTTTTAGTGAAATCAACAATGTAAAGATCTCCTCTACGTATACCGGTAAAGACCATTTTATGATTATCTCTACGAAACACTTGGCAGTCTACTTCAGTAAATAGGACATTGAAACCGAAATCAGCAAGTCTAGATACTGAAAGTAAGTTGTAGCCAAGAGATTCAACGAGCATGACATTTTGTATGGAGCTATCATGTGAGATGGCCACCTTACCAAGGCCAACCACCTTACCCTTTGAATTATCACCAAAAGTGACATACTTTCGAGGGCCGTCTTTCCAGCAAGCTCACGGAACATGTCTTTATCTCCGGTCATATGATCAGTACATCCACTATCAAGGACCCATTCCTTTCCTCCAGCCATGTAGCCGCGAAGATTTGCCATAAGACCAAAGTGTCTCATCGCATCATCGAGATCATAGTCACTATCATCATCATCCTCATCAGAGTATCCATGTTCAACATCATCTTGTGATTGATCAATTCCTAGAGAGGGTAATTCATTAGATAAATGATCATTTCTATAGTTATCTTTATGAATTCTAATAGCTCTGGAAATGATATTGCTAATGATTCCAACATCTCCTTTGGCACTCGTAAGATTAGTAAGCTCAAATAAGCAGTCACCAAATTTGGGATCATTGGAATTCATCTTAATCAAGGCAATGGATTTATGGAGAATTTCATCTAGATCTTTCAAGGAATAATTTGGAAAGAGTTCCTCAAGAAATTTCCATATGGTGTAGGAACACTTAAGAGTAGGCAAACACCCAATCAAGTTTCTAGGCAAGCCTCTAGTGATAAGATTAACAGTTCTAAGATTGCGAATCATGTCAATTGACTCATCAAGGGTAGGATGCATGGGATCAACATGAGGTGCACAAGGGCTAGCAATATACTTGCTCAAATGATATTCATTGAAAATCTCAAGCATTTAATTTTTCCAATCATGAAAATATTCTCCATCAAGAATAGGCACTATGTCTAAGACTCCCCAAAGTAGACAAATCCATCTTCCTCCAAAGGTGTTTAAACCAAGGCAATGGAGACCAAGGCTCTAATACCAATTGAAAGGATCAAGAAGAGGTGTCTAGAAGGGGGGTGATTAGACACTAAGTGGCAAAAGTTGCACTTTTTAATTTCTTTAAGTTGAAGTGGAGTTTTGGCGCAAGTTTAACAAACACAATACATAGCAAGCAAGCATGCAAAGAGTATATGAGCAGCAGAAAGTAAAGCATGCAACTTGCAAGAATGTAAAGGGAAGGGTTTGGAGAATTCAAACGCAATTGGAGACACGGATGTTTTTGTCGTGGTTCCGATAGGTGGTGCTATCGTACATCCACGTTGATGGAGACTTCAACCCACGAAGGGTAACGGTTGCGCGAGTCGGCGTAGGGCTCCACCCACAAAGGGTCCACGAAGAAGCAACCTTGTCTATCCCATCATGGCCATTGCCCACGAAGGACTTGCCTCACTAGCGGTAGATCTTCACGAAGTAGGCGATCTCCTTGCCCTTACAAACTCCTTGGTTCAACTCTACAATCTTGTCAGAGGCTCCCAAGTGACACCTAGCCAATCTAGAAGACACCACTCTCCAAGAAGTAACAAATGGTGTGTTGATGATGAACTCCTTACTCTTGTGCTTCAAATGATAGTCTCCCCAACACTTAACTCTCTCTCACAGGATATGGGTTTGGTGGAAAGAAGATCTGAGTGGAAAGCAACTTGGGGAAGGCTAGAGATCAAGATTCATATGGTGGGAATGGAATATCTTGGCCTCAACACATGAGTAGGTGGTTCTCTCTCAGAAAATATGTATTGGAAGTGTAGGTATGTTCTGATGGCTCTCTCCATGAATGAAGAGTGGGTGGAGGGGTATATATAGCCTCCACACAAAGTCTAACCGTTACACACAACTTGCCAATCTCGGTGGGACCGAATTGATAAACTCGGTCGGACCGATTCAGCAAATCTAGTGACCGTTAGGGTTTTCAGTGGGATCGACTGGATCAACTCGGTGGGACTGATGTGCTAGGGTTAGGGTAAATCCAAAACCCGGTTTGACCGATTACTCAAACTCGGTGGGACCGAATTTGGGTAATAAGTGAAACAGAGAGTTGGCCAAGCAAACTCGGTGGCGGCGTTGGCGGCAGGCAATGGGGAACGACGAGGGCGTCCGCCGACGGCGCCGTCTGGGCGACGCGGGTGGCGAGAGCAGCCCGGCGCTCGGCGCGAGCCCGACGAGCGTCAGCCATGGGCACGACAGAGATCGCACGCGAACAGCGGAAGAAAGATTGCGGCGCACCCCTACCTGGCGCGCCAAATGTCAGATTTCGGGTTCCGCAGACCCTTGAGGTTCGAACACTGGGTGCGCGCGAGATCTCTCCCCTACCGATCTACGTCCAATCTCCTCGCGTGATCTAAGCTGGAAACAACGAACAACACAAGGGACACGAGGTTTATACTGGTTCGGGCCACCGTTGTGGTGTAATACCCTACTCCAGTGTGTGGTGTGGTGGATTGCCTCAGGGGCTGATGATGAACAGTACAAGGGAAGAACAGCCTCGTGAGAGGTGTTCTTGAGCTGGTGCGATGAACTGCTTGGGTGGGTTCAGTCGCCTCTCTCTCTTGTGCTAGGGCTCTATCAGATCTCTAGATGTCTAGGTGTGTTCGATCCCTCTCTCTCTTCTCTTCTTTCTTCCTCTTCCCTAGATCTCTAGATCGATCCTCTCTACTCTGCGGTGGCTAGCTCTATTTATAGAGGCCCTAGGCCTCTCCCCAAATAATGAGCGGGAAGGGCGCCAACAATTGGCCATTTTGAAGGGGAACATCTAGTACAAGTTATCCTGACCAAAGGTGGTCTTCGGCTGCCAAAAGTACTGGTGGTGACGCCGTCTTGGGCTCCAGGGTGACCTCCGTCCTGCCGCTCTGTTGTCTTGGTCTCGTCGACCGGAATGGCAACCTTTTGCCCGATGCCTTGGCCTGTGCTTGCCCCCTTTGCACCAAAGGGGAAACAAGGACACTGCACAGGCCGGCGCCCGCCTGGTCTCGATCGTCATGGCTTGCGTCACGGCTCCTCGCGAGGTATTCCTGCCTTGATCTCTCCGCCTCCTCGCAAGCCTACCTGATGAGGCTGCCTCTGAGGAGCTTCCTGTCGTCTGCCCCGCGAGGCTTGGCCCCTCGCGAGGGTCTTGAGCTTGAGCTGATGAAGATGGGCCGGCTGGGCCCCCACTTGAGCCATGCCGCAGGCCGCAGGCAAGTCTGGGGACCCCCGTTTCTAGAACGCCGACAGTAGCCCCCGGGCCCAAGGCGCGCCCGGGCTTGGCCTAGCAGGGAAGCGAAGGGGCAAGCGCAAGGCGCCGCGGGCCCCAACAGCATGCGGCCTTGGGCGCTGCGTGGCGATTGATTGGACATGGGCGCATGCGCTTCCCCACGACGCCTCGGCGACCGCACGACTTGACAAGTCCCTGCATGCAGAGAAACCGGTCATGATTACCTGCGATCGTGGTGCTCGGCGGTTGGCCTCCTCCCGCTTTAAGTACAGGGCTGCACGAGCCCCTTCAGTCCATCCCTTCCTGCTGCTCCTTTCCTTATTTATCTCGTTCTTGCTCCTCCTTACATCAATGGCACCAATCTGCCGGTTTTCTGCAGAAGAGAAGGGAAAGGCCCCCCGAGAGGGTCCTGACCCACTTCCGCCGAAGAAGCGGCTGTTCCTCTGCCACCGAGATGAGGGTGCTCAACAGGAGGCACCGAGGCCCTGGTACGAGCAGCCACCGCCTGGGTTTCCACTACCCTTGTACGCCCGTGTCATCGGTCCTGGGGGAGAAGGCATCGAGCGACATCGACGGTGCCGCCATCGACGCCGGCGAGTCACGGTGGTGCGCGTCGTTCCTCCTGGAGTCCACGCCGAGTGCTCCCCTCGCGAGCTCGTGCTCCACGCTGCCATGCCTCCAAGCTCTTGGATCCTCCTTCCTCCTTCCTTCGCCTTCGAGATGCCGCCGAGCGGGGCTCTGGAGCTCTGGCTGCAGCATGCTGACTACAGTACCCTTGCGACCGGAGCGGAGGTCGCGGTCGTCGCTCCGGGCAAGGTCTTCATGACCCGGGGCTGGGGCGAAATTGCCCGGGTCTGCCAGACGGTAGGCGCCCTCGTAATTCATCTTGAATATGACGACGCCTCCCTAATGTTTTCAAGGTCTTCGATGCTGAAGGACGCCGGCTGGAGTGCTGCCCCAGGGAGAGCGGCAGGGGAAACGAACTGGCGAGGACCTAGCCCGCCCATCAGCCCTCCAGCAGCTCCTCAGGCAGCAGTGGAGGAGCTGGGGAATCCAGCGGCTCCCCCGAGCTCCTCATGACTCCGGAGACGAGCGACGACAGCTATGAGCCCCCGAGCTCGCGCCGTGCTCGAAGCGGGGTAGCTGCGTCCGGCCTCCGACACCACTGATCTGGATGGGGTTGGCGCCGACGTTGGGCAGCCCATGTTGATGATGGCGTCCTTGCGGAGGTGCGGGCGATTAGCGTTCCTTAGGATTAGTACTCTTGTTCCCTGCGAGGAATCGAAGCAACACCCGTGGGGGTATGTAAGGCGCCTGCCATGTCTTTTATGACATATTATATCCTTAATATGAATCAATGCGAGGTGCTTGTCCTGTCTCGGCTCGGCTCCCCCTTTCTATCCTACGAGGACTTGGCGCTCTACGCTGACAGGTCCCAGTCCCCAGGCAGGCTTCAGCCGTCGCTGGTATGCCAGGTCGCGATGCCGTGGTCAAGGCCAGGAGGTGAGCGGCCCGAGGTCCGGTAAGAGCCCCCGAGTCGCGATGCTCGGGAGGTCCCCTTTAGCGCTCAAGCAGCCCTCGCTGGGCGAGAAAGGAAGGCAACGTCGCCATGACAGAGCCGCACTGGGCGAGGGTTTGGCTGCATTGGTCCAACTCCTGTAAGGGCGTGACTTATCTCTTGAGTTGGTGTAGTTCCTCGATGAAGCGCCCCCGAGTGGTGGCAGCTGAGGCGCTGCTGGGTTAGGTTCGCGAGCTTCTTCCCACTCCCCCGCACTTTCCTTAATGCTCTACGTCCTCAGGTCCCGGCCCTCGAGCGAGCTCAGCCGCCGCTGGTATGACAGGTCGCGATGCCGTGGGTCAAGGCCAGGGGGTGAGGGCTGGAGAGCCAGTAGGAGCCCATGAGTCGCGATGCTCAGGCCCCCCCTTTTAACGTGCAAGCGGTCCGTGCCGGAGAGAGGGAGAGACAGCTCGCGACGTCCCCAGCGTTGCTCCTGGAGTAGGTCCTGCACACCAATCATGAAGAGAAACAAGACCTGTCGTTACGGTTGCCAGCCAACCTTTGGTCGCTCCGGGGAAGTGATTGGGGCACTGAGGGCCTGGTGAGGTGGCGCCTTGCGGGGCTGCCGCGGCCAGAGCTCGACCACTCAGGTTTATCGCCGTTGCAGGGACGGACCCGTGCGCAAATGCGTGCCAGAGCGAGCGGCTCCATAGGTAGGCGTCAATCGAGCAGGCGATTAGGTCGGGTATGTTAAGCACGCAGGAGGAAATTCATTTTAAATAGACGCGAGAAAAGCAAAACCGCTGGGCCAGGCCCGAGCAGCTCGAAGGATGATGCTGGTTGGAATATGCCCTAGAGGCAATAATAAAAGCATTATTATTATATTTCTTTGTTCATGATAATTGTCTTTATTCATGCTATAACTGTATTATCCGGAAATCGTAATACACGTGTGAATACATAGACCATAATATGTCCCTAGTAAGCCTCTAGTTGACTAGCTCGTTGATCAACAGATAGTCATGGTTTCCTGGCTATGGACATTGGATGTCATTGATAACGGGATCACATCATTAGGAGAATGATGTGAGGACAAGACCAAATCCTAAGCATAGCGCAAGATCGTGTAGTTCGTTTGCTAGAGCTTTTCCAATGTCAAGTATCTTTTCTTTGACATGAGATCGTGTCTCTCCGGATACCGGTAGGAGTGCCTTTGGGTGTACCAAACGTCACAACGTAACTGGTGACTAAAGGTGACTAACAGTATCTCCGAAAGTGTCTGTTGGGTTGACACGGATCCGAGACTGGGAATTTGTCACTCCGATACCGGAGAGGTATCACTGGGCCCACTCGGTAATGCATCATCATAATGAGCTCAAAGTGACCAAGTGTCTGGTCACGGGATCATGCATTACGGTACGAGTAAAGTGAACTTGCCGTAACGAGATTGAACGAGGTATGGGATACGGACGATCGAATCTCGGCAAGTTAACATATCGATTGAACAAAGGGAATTGTATACAGATTGATTGAATCCTCGACATCGTGGTTCATCCGATGAGATCATCGTGGAGCATGTGGGAGCCAACATGGGTATCCAGATCCCGCTGTTGGTTATTGACCGGAGAGTCGTCTCGGTCATGTCTGCATGTCTCCCGAACCCGTAGGGTCTACACACTTAAGGTTCGTGACGCTAGGGTTTGTAGGGATATGTATATGCAGTAACCCGAATGTTGTTCGGAGTCCCGGATGAGATCCCGGACGTCACGGGGAGTTCCGGAATGGTCCGAAGGTAAAGAATTATATATGGGAAGTCCTGTTTTGGCCATCGGGACAAGTTTCGGGGTTATCGGTTATTGTACCGGGACCACCGGAAGGGTCCCGGGGGCCCACGGGTGGGGCCACCTGCCCCGGGGGCCACATGGGCTGTAGGGGGTGCGCCTTGGCCTACATGGGCCAAGGGCACCAGCCCCAATAGGCCCATGCGCCTAGGGTTTCCAAGGGGAGGAGTCCCACTAGTGGAAGGCACCTCCTAGGTGCCTTGGGGAGGAGGGATTCCTCCCCCTTGGCCGCACCCCCCTAGGAGATTGGATCTCCTAGGGCCGGCGCCCCCCCTTGGCCCTCCTATATATAGTGGGGGTAGGAGGGCTTTTCATACACGCCTTTGGTTGCCTCCTTCTCTCTCCAACACCTCCTCCTCCTCCATAGCGCTTGGCGAAGCCCTGCCGGAGTACTGCAGCTCCACCAACACCACGCCGTCGTGCTGCTGCTGGTGCCATCTCCCTCAACCTCTCCTCTCCCCTTGCTGGATCAAGAAGGAGGAGACGTGGCTGTTCCGTACGTGTGTTGAACGCGGAGGTGCCGTCCGTTCGGTGCTAGGATCTTCGGTGATTTGGATCACGTCGTGTTCGACTACCTCATCCCCGTTCTTTGAACGCTTCCGCTCGCGATCTACAAGGTACGTAGATGCATCTAATCACTCGTTGCTAGATGAACTCCTAGATGGATCTTGGTGAAACCGTAGGAAATTTTTTGTTTTCTGCAACGTTCCCCAACAGATGCAGCCCGAGGGGCGCCCCAACAAGGTAAGTAAAGAATAAGCAAAACGGATACATGCCGCAGGGCCGGTGAAGGAATATGCCCTAGAGGCAATAATAAAGTTATTATTTATTTCCTATAATCATGATAAATGTTTATTATTCATGCTAGAATTGTATTAACCGGAAACATAATACATGTGTGAATACATAGACAAACAAAGTGTCACTAGTATGCCTCTACTTGACTAGCTCGTTAATCAAAGATGGTTATGTTTCCTAACCATGAACAATGAGTTGTTATTTGATTAACGAGTCACATCATTAGTTGAATGATCTGATTGACATGACCCATTCCATTAGCTTAGCACCCGATCGTTTAGTATGTTGCTATTGCTTTCTTCATGACTTATACATGTTCCTATGACTATGAGATTATGCAACTCCCGTTTGCCGGAGGAACACTTTGGGTGCTACCAAACGTCACAACGTAACTGGGTGATTATAAAGGAGCATTACAGGTGTCTCCAAAGGTAGATGTTGGGTTGGCGTATTTCGAGATTAGGATTTGTCACTCCGATTGTCGGAGAGGTATCTCTGGGCCCTCTCGGTAATGCACATCACTTAAGCCTTGCAAGCATTGCAACTAAATGAGTTAGTTGCGGGATGATGTATTACAGAACGAGTAAAGAGACTTGCCGGTAACGAGATTGAACTAGGTATTGATACCGACGATCGAATCTCGGGCAAGTAACGTACCGATGACAAAGGGAACAACGTATGTTGTTATGCGGTCTGACCGATAAAGATCTTCGTAAAATATGTAGGAGCCAATATGGGCATCCAGGTCCCGCTATTGGTTATTGACCGGAGACGTGTCTCGGTCATGTCTACATTGTTCTCGAACCCGTAGGGTCCGCACGCTTAAGGTTACGATGACAGTTATATTATGAGTTTATGCATGTTGATGTACCGAAGGTTGTTCGGAGTCCCGGATGTGATCACGGACATGACGAGGAGTCTCGAAATGGTCGAGACATAAAGATTGATATATTGGAAGCCTATGTTTGGATATCGGAAGTGTTCCGGGTGAAATCGGGATTTTACCGGAATACCGGGAGGGTTACCGGAACCCCCCGGGAGCTATATGGGCCATAGTGGGCCTTAGTGGAAAAGAGAAGGGGCTGCCCTAGATGGGCTGCGCGCCTCCCCCTTCCCCTAGTCCTATTAGGACTAGGAGAGGTGGCCGGCCCCCTCCTCCTCTTTTCCCCCTCCGAGGAATCCTAGTTGGACTAGGATTGGGGGGGGGGAATCCTACTCCCAGAGGGAGTAGGACTCTCCTGCGCCTCCTCCTTGGCCGGCCAGCCTCCCCCTTGGCTCCTTTATATACGGAGGCAGGGGACACCTCTAGACACACAAGTTGATCCACGTGATCTATTCCTTAGCCGTGTGCGGTGCCCCTGCCACCATATTCCTCGATAATACTGTAGCGGAGTTTAGGCGAAGCCCTGCTGCTGTAGTTCATCAAGATCGTTCACCACGCCGTCGTTGACGGAACTCTTCCCCGACACTTTGCTGGATCAGAGTCCGGGGATCGTCATCGAGCTGAACGTGTGCTCGAACTCGGAGGTGCCGTAGTTTCGGTGCTTGATCGGTTGGATCGTGAAGACGTACGACTACTTCCTCTACGTCGTGTCATCGCTTCCGCAGTACGTAGACATCACTCTCCCTCTCGTTGCTATGCATCACATGATCTTGCGTGTGCGTAGGAATTTTTTTGAAATTACTACGAAACCCAACAGTGGCATCCGAGCCTAGGTTATTTATGTTGATGTTATATGCACGAGTAGAACACAAGTGAGTTGTGGACGATACAAGTCATACTGCCTACCAGCATGTCATACTTTGGTTCGGCGGTATTGTTGGACGAGACGACCCGGACCAACCTTACGCGTACGCTTACGCGAGACCGGTTCCCTCGACGTGCTTTGCACATAGATGGCTTGCGGGCGACTGTCTCTCCAACTTTAGTTGAACCAAGTATGGCTACGCCCGGTCCTTGCGAAGGTTAAAACGGAGTCTATTTGACAAACTATCGTTGTGGTTTTGATGCGTAGGTGAGATTGGTTCTTGCTTAAGCCCGTAGCAGCCACGTAAAACTTGCAACAACAAAGTAGAGGACGTCTAACTTGTTTTTGCAGGGCATGTTGTGATGTGATATGGTCAAGACATGATGCTAAATTTTATTGTATGAGATGATCATGTTTTGTAACCGAGTTATCGGCAACTGGCAGGAGCCATATGGTTGTCGCTTTATTGTATGCAATGCAATCACGCTGTAATGCTTTACTTTATCACTAAGCAGTAGCGATAGTCATGGAAGCATAAGATTGGAGAGACGGACAACGATGCTACGATGGAGATCAAGGTGTCGTGCCGGTGACGATGGTGATCACGACGGTGCTTCGAGGATGGAGATCACAAGCACAAGTGATGATGGCCATATCATATCACTTATAATTGATTGCATGTGATGTTTATCTTTTATGCATCTTATCTTGCTTGATTGACGGTAGCATTATAAGATTGATCTCTCACTAATTTTCAAGAAGTGTTCTCCTGAGTATGCACCGTTGCGAAAGTTCTTCGTGCTGAGGACACCACGTGATGATTGGGTGTGATAGGCTCTACGTTTTCAAAATACAACGTGCAAAACAGTTGCACACGCAGAATACTCAGGTTATTACCTTGACGAAGCCAAGCATATACAATATGGCCTCGGAACACGGAGACCGAAAGGTCGAGCGTGAATCATATAGTAGATATGATCAACATAGTGATGTTCACCAATGAAACTACTCCATCTCACGTGATGATCGGACATGGTTTAGTTGATTTGGATCACGTAATCACTTAGAGGATTAGAGGGATGTCTATCTAAGTGGGAGTTCTTTAAGTAATATGATTAATTGAACTTAAATTTATCATGAACTTAGTACCTGATAGTATCTTGCTTTTTATGTTTGATTGTAGATAGATGGCTCGTGCTGTTGTTCCGTTGAATTTTAATGCGTTCCTTGAGAAAGCAAAGTTGAAAGATGATGGTAGCAATTACACGGACTGGGTCCGTAACTTGAGGATTATCCTCATTGCTGCACAGAAGAATTACGTCCTGGAAGCACCGCTGGGTGCCAGGCCTGCTGCTGGAGCAACACCAGATGTTATGAACGTCTGGCAGAGCAAAGCTGATGACTACTCGATAGTTCAGTGTGCCATGCTTTACGGCTTAGAATCGGGACTTCAACGACGTTTTGAACGTCATGGAGCATATGAGATGTTCCAGGAGTTGAAGTTGATATTTCAAGCAAATGCCCGGATTGAGAGATATGAAGTCTCCAATAAGTTCTATAGCTGCAAGATGGAGGAGAACAGTTCTGTCAGTGAGCATATACTCAAAATGTCTGGGTATAATAATCACTTGATTCAATTGGGAGTTAATCTTCCAGATGATTGCGTCATTGACAGAATTCTCCAATCACTGCCACCAAGCTACAAGAGCTTCGTGATGAACTATAATATGCAAGGGATGAACAAGACTATTCCCGAGCTCTTCGCAATGCTGAAAGCTGCGGAGGTAGAAATCAAGAAAGAGCATCAAGTGTTGATGGTCAACAAGACCACTAGTTTCAAGAAAAAGGGCAAAGGAAAGAAGAAGGGGAACTTCAAGAAGAACGGCAAGCCAGTTGCTGCTCAAGAGAAGAAACCCAAGTCTGGACCTAAGCCTGAAACTGAGTGCTTCTACTGCAAGCAGACTGGTCACTGGAAGCGGAACTGCCCCAAGTATTTGGCGGATAAGAAGGATGGCAAGGTGAACAAAGGTATATGTGATATACATGTTATTGATGTGTACCTTACTAATGCTCGCAGTAGCACCTGGGTATTTGATACTGGTTCTGTTGCTAATATTTGCAACTCGAAACAGGGACTACGGATTAAGCGAAGATTGGCTAAGGACGAGGTGACGATGCGCGTGGGAAATGGTTCCAAAGTCGATGTGATCGCGGTCGGCACGCTACCTCTACATCTACCTTCGGGATTAATATTAGACCTAAATAATTGTTATTTGGTGCCAGCGTTAAGCATGAACATTATATCTGGATCTTGTTTGATGCGAGACGGTTATTCATTTAAATCAGAGAATAATGGTTGTTCTATTTATATGAGTAATATCTTTTATGGTCACGCACCCTTGAAGAGTGGTCTATTCTTATTGAATCTCGAGAGTAGTGATACACATATTCATAATGTTGAAGCCAAAAGATGCAGAGTTGATAATGATGGTGCAACTTATTTGTGGCACTGCCGTTTAGGTCATATCGGTGTAAAGCGCATGAAGAAACTCCATACTGATGGACTTTTGGAACCACTTGATTATGAATCACTTGGTACTTGCGAACCGTGCCTCATGGGCAAGATGACTAAAACACCGTTCTCCGGTACTATGGAGAGAGCAACAGATTTGTTGGAAATCATACATACAGATGTATGTGGTCCGATGAATATTGAGGCTCGTGGCGGATATCGTTATTTTCTCACCTTCACAGATGATTTAAGCAGATATGGGTATATCTACTTAATGAAACATAAGTCTGAAACATTTGAAAAGTTCAAAGAATTTCAGAGTGAAGTGGAAAATCATCGTAACAAGAAAATAAAGTTTCTACGATCTGATCGTGGAGGAGAATATTTGAGTTACGAGTTTGGTGTACATTTGAAAAATTGTGGAATAGTTTCGCAACTCACGCCACCCGGAACACCACAGCGTAATGGTGTGTCCGAACGTCGTAATCGTACTTTACTAGATATGGTGCGATCTATGATGTCTCTTACTGATTTACCGCTATCATTTTGGGGATACGCTCTAGAGACGGCCGCATTCACGTTAAATAGGGCACCATCAAAATCCGTTGAGACGACGCCTTATGAACTGTGGTTTGGCAAGAAACCAAAGTTGTCGTTTCTGAAAGTTTGGGGCTGCGATGCTTATGTGAAAAAGCTTCAACCTGATAAGCTCGAACCCAAATCGGAGAAATGTGTCTTCATAGGATATCCAAAGGAAACTATTGGATACACCTTCTATCACAGATCCGAAGGCAAGACTTTTGTTGCTAAATTCGGAAACTTTCTGGAGAAGGAGTTTCTCTCGAAAGAAGTGAGTGGGAGGAAAGTAGAACTTGACGAGGTAACTGTACCTGCTCCCTTGTTGGAAAGTAGTACATCACAGAAAACTGTTTCTGCGACACCTACACCAATAAGTGAGGAAGTTAATGATAATGATCATGAAACTTCAGAACAAGATACTACTGAACCTCGTAGATCAACCAGAGTAAGATCCGCACCAGAGTGGTACGGTAATCCGTTCTGGAAGTCATGCTACTAGATCATGATGAACCTACGAACTATGAAGAAGCGATGGTGAGCCCAGATTCCGCAAAAGGCTTGAAGCCATGAAATCTGAGATGGGATCCATGTATGAGAACAAAGTATGGACTTTGGTTGACTTGCCCGATGATCGGCAAGCAATTGAGAATAAATGGATCTTCAAGAAGAAGACTGACGCTGATGGTAATGTTACTGTCTACAAAGCTCGACTTGTCGCAAAAGGTTTTCGACAAGTTCAAGGGATTGACTACGATGAGACCTTCTCACCCGTAGCGATGCTTAAGTCTGTCCGAATCATGTTAGCAATTGCCGCATTTTATGATTATGAAATTTGGCAGATGGATGTCAAAACTGCATTCCTGAATGGATTTCTGGAAGAAGAGTTGTATATGATGCAACCGGAAGGTTTTGTCGATCCAAAGGGAGCTAACAAAGTGTGCAAGCTCCAGCGATCCATTTATGGACTGGTGCAAGCCTCTCGGAGTTGGAATAAACGCTTTGATAGTGTGATCAAAGCATTTGGTTTTATACAGACTTTCGGAGAAGCCTGTATTTACAAGAAAGTGAGTGGGAGCTCTGTAGCATTTCTGATATTATATGTGGATGACATATTGCTGATTGGAAATGATATAGAATTTCTGGATAGCATAAAGGGATACTTGAATAAAAGTTTTTCAATGAAAGACCTCGGTGAAGCTGCTTACATATTAGGCATTAAGATCTATAGAGATAGATCAAGACGCTTAATTGGACTTTCACAAAGCACATACCTTGACAATTTTGAAGAAGTTCAAAATGGATCAAGCAAAGAAAGGGTTCTTGCCTGTGTTACAAGGTGTGAAGTTGAGTAAGACTCAATGCCCGACCACTGCAGAAGATAGAGAGAAAATGAAAGATGTTCCCTATGCTCAGCCATAGGCTCTATCATGTATGCAATGCTGTGTACCAGACCTGATGTGTGCCTTGCTATAAGTTTAGCAGGGAGGTACCAAAGTAATCCAGGAGTGGATCACTGGACAGCGGTCAAGAACATCCTGAAATACCTGAAAAGGACTAAGGATATGTTTCTCGTATATGGAGGTGACAAAGAGCTCACCGTAAAAGGTTACGTTGATGCAAGCTTTGACACTGATCCGGACGATTCTAAATCGCAAACCGGATACGTGTTTACATTAAACGGTGGAGCTGTCAGTTGGTGCAGTTCTAAACAAAGCGTCGTAGCGGGATCTACATGTGAAGCGGAGTACATAGCTGCTTCGGAAGCAGCAAAGAAGGAGTCTGGATGAAGGAGTTCATATCCAATCTAGGTGTCATACCTAGTGCATCGGGTCCAATGAAAATCTTTTGTGACAATACTGGTGCAATTGCCTTGGCAAAGGAATCCAGATTTCACAAAAGGACCAAACACATCAAGAGACGCTTCAATTCCATCCGGGATCTAGTCCAGGTGGGAGACATAGAGATTTGCAAGATACATACGGATCTGAATGTTGCAGACCCGTTGACTAAGCCTCTTCCACGAGCAAAACATGATCAGCACCAAGGCTCCATGGGTGTTAGAATCATTACTGTGTAATCTAGATTATTGACTCTAGTGCAAGTGGGAGACTGAAGGAAATATGCCCTAGAGGCAATAATAAAATTATTATTTATTTCCTTATATCATGATAAATGTTTATTATTAATGCTAGAATTGTATTAACCGGAAACATAATACATGTGTGAATACATAGACAAAAAACAGAGAGTCACTAGTATGCCTCTACTTGACTAGCTCGTTAATCAAAGATGGTTATGTTTCCTAACCATAGACATGAGTTGTCATTTGATTAACGGGATCACATCATTAGGAGAATGATGTGATTGAGTTGACCATTCCGTTAGCTTAGCACTTGATCGTTTAGTTTGTTGCTATTGCTTTCTTCATAACTTATACATGTTCCTATGACTATGAGATTATGCAACTCCAGTTTACTGGAGGAACACTTTGTGTGCTACCAAACGTCACAACGTAACTGGGTGATTATAAATGTGCTCTACAGGTGTCTCCGAAGGTACTTGTTGGGTTGGCGTATTTCGAGATTAGGATTTGTCACTCCAATTGTCGGAGAGGTATCTCTGGGCCCTTTCGGTAATTCTCATCACTTAAGCCTTGCAAGCATTCCAACTAATAAGTTAGTTGTAGGATGATGTATTACGGAACGAGTAAAGAGACTTGCCGGTAACGAGATTGAACTAGGTATTGAGATACCGACGATCGAATCTCGGGCAAGTAACATACCGATGACAAAGGGAACAACGTATGTTGTTATGCGGTCTGACCGATAAAGATCTTCGTAGAATATGTAGGAGCCAATATGGGCATCCAGGTCCCGCTATTGGTTATTGACCAGAGACGTGTCTCGGTCATGTTTACATTGTTCTCGAACCCGTAGGGTCCGCACGCTTAAAGTTATGATGACAGTTATACTATGAATTTATGCATTTTGATGTACCGAAGGTTGTTTGGAGTCCCGGATGTGATCACGGACATGACGAGGAGTCTCGAAATGGTCGAGACATAAAGATTGATATATTGGAAGCCTATGTTTGGATCATCGGAAGTGTTCCGGGTGAAATCGGGATTTTACCGGAGTACCGGGAGGTTACTCGGAACCCCCCGGGAGCTATAAGGCCATAGTGGGCCTTAGTGGAAAAGAGAAGGGGCAGCCCTAGATGGGCTGCGGCCTCCCCTTCCCCTAGTCCTATTAGGACTAGGAGAGGTGGCCGGCCCCCTCCTCCTCTTTTCCCCCTCCGCGAATCCTATTCCGACTAGGATTGGGGGGGAATCCTACTCCTAGAGGGAGTAGGACTCTCCTGCGCCCTCCTCCTTGGCCGGCCAGCCTCCCCCCTCTACTCCTTTATATACGGAGGCAGGGGGCACCTCTAGACACACAAGTTGATCCACGTGATCTATTCCTTAGCCGTGTGCGGTGCCCCCTGCCACCATATTCCTCGATAATACTGTAGCGGAGTTTAGGCGAAGCCCTGCTGCTGTAGTTCATCAAGATCGTCACCACGCCGTCGTGCTGACGAAACTCTTCCCCGACACTTTGCTGGATCGGAGTCCGGGGATCGTCATCGAGCTGAACGTGTGCTCGAACTCGGAGGTGCCGTAGTTTCGGTGCTTGATCGGTTGGATCGTGAAGACGTACGACTACTTCCTCTACGTCGTGTCAGCGCTTCCGCAGTCGGTCTGCGTTGGGTACGTAGACAACACTCTCCCCTCTCGTTGCTATGCATCACATGATCTTGCGTGTGCGTAGGAAATTTTTTGAAATTACTACGTTCCCCAACAGTCGACCCAAGCGCTAGCAAAGCGGCCCTGTGGGCGCTCCCAGCTAAAAACGTAACTTAGAAAGATGTCACCTGGTGCCGTTGAAGACGAAGTGATGCTGAAGAAGTGGGCGATGCGCGACGATGACGTCGACCCTCATGAGCTCCCAGGCCCAGGAGTCTCGGGAGGCTCCAGGGGCACAGGTGGGTTTCCGAGGGCCATCTACATCTCCGCCAGGACCGCACAATGCCTGACCTCCTGAGCCTCCAGAATGCTCCTCAGCAGGCGCTGATGAGCGGTGACCGTGTTTGGCAGGCCGAAAGGCACGCGAATGTAGCTATGAGGTGGACCCTCGCAACGCTCCACGCGCGAAGGCCAGAGGCGCTGCTGAGACGCGGCTCGGTTGAGCCCTGGCACGTCGATGCAGACGCGCAGCCCACCATCCTCGCCTGGATGTGGGGCTACGGCGGGCAAGCGGCGGATGCCGCGCATGACTTTCAACTCTTGTAGCTCCTGGGTGTTTCTTGCGATGAACTCCTGAGGGTTTGGTCTTCCTTGCCTTGTATCTTCCTGAGGGAAACGTGCCTGGAAGCACCCCTCCAAGTGGTGCCCGAGCACCTCCCTCACGACCTTGGCAAAGTCGGTGGCTCTCCAAGAAAGAGCCCCCAAGCCCTGCCTGAGGAGGGCACCGGGCGCGCCTTCCTATGCGAGAGAGGGTGGCACTCCCTGATTGGGCGCAGACCCTGACGCAACACCTCCGGAGGTGCCTGCCTCCTTATGTCTTGGGCCAGGCGAAACCTTCTTCTTCTTAAGGGTCGCCTCGGGAAGTCTTCCGTTTCTGTGGTCCGGGTCTTCGATTGCTGCGGCTTGGAACGCGCGCTCAAGTGAACACATCATGTCCCTTTCTTCACAGGGTACGGTGATGACTCCACCGCTTCCTGGCATCTTGAGGACATTGTATCCATGGTGAGTTACTGCCATGAACTTGGCCAGGGCTGGGTACTCGAGGATGGCGTTGTATGGCAGACGGATGTGGGCGACGTCGAAGTCGATGAGCTCGGTGCGGTAGTTGTTGTGCTGCCCGAAGGTTACTGGAAGGCGAACCTGCCCTATTGGAACAGTGGAACCATCAGTGACTCCTGAGAAGGGCTTGGTCAGCTGAAGCTGATTGTACGACACTTGGAGATTGTCGAACGTCTCGATGGACAGGACGTTGAGTCCTGCTCTGCCATCAATGAGGGTCCTAGTGACCTGCACGTTGCTGATGACTAGGGAGCAAAGCATCGGGAGGACTCCGGCCGTTGCCGCGCACTTGAGCTGATCCGCTGAGCTGACCGTGATAGCGCACGCAGACCACCTGGGAGGGTGCGTGGCCTCAAGCCTAGGGAGGACTGCATTCACCTCGCGAGCAAACTGCTTGAAGATGCACTGTGAGGCTAGGGCCTACGCTCCACCCAAGATGCAAGCGATTACGCGCGGCTCTTGGAAGCCCCCAGCCCCCTCGTCTTGATGTTGGTCTTTGTTCCTCCTTGTCGGTGGCGGCAGAGGAGGAAGGCCTGCGTTGCCGCGTGGGCGATCCTCACGAGGCTGATCTCTCCAGCCTCCCTCGTGAGGTTGGTCCTGCCAGCGATCCTCGCGAGGTCGGTCACGCCACCCTTGGCGAGGGCCACGGTCTACCCATCGTCCGCCACCTCTTCCTCCTCCTCGGCCATAGCCCCTATCATTGCGCTCGGGGCGTCGGCCGACATGTCCATCTCTCACGGCCCTGAGCTCTTGACATTCGTTGGTGTTGTGGGTGTGGAGGTCATGGTACATGCAGTACCGGCTGCCCTTGGATGACTCAGGCTGATCCCTGCCTCGCTTGGTGTCTGGTTCCGCTGCTAGCACGACAGCCCCCTTGCGCTTCACGTCCTTGGCCTTGGGCTTCTTCTCTTCTGTGTCGGCAGCCGGGAGTTCGAGGAGGGAAAGGCGCCCTTCCTCAGCCCTGGCGCACTTGGTCGCCAAGTTGAACAGCTCCAGGGATGTGCATATGTCTTCATGGATTGCTTGCTCCTCCTTCATCTTGATGTTGCATACGCCATCGGAGAAGGATGAGATGATGGCTTCTTCACTCACCTTGGGGATCTTGAGGCGAGCGTTGTTGAAGCGCTGGATGTATTTTTGCAGGGTTTCCCCTTGCTGCTGCTTGATGCGGCGCAGATCGCTCACGGCCGGGGCCGGTCGCGAGTGCCCTGGAAGTTGGCGATGAAGCGAGTGCGCATCTCGTCCCAGGAGGAGATCGTGCCAGGAGCCAGGTTCAGGAGCCAGGTGCAGGCCCCGTCCTTGAGCGCCATGGGAAACCAGTTCACCATGACCCTTTCGTCTCCATTGGCGGCTTCAATGCATAGCTCGTAGAGCTGTAGGAACTCCGCTGGGTATGCCGTGCCATCGTAGCGAGGGGGCAGGTCAGGCTTGACCTTGCCTGGCCATGCGATGCCGCGTAGCTCGGGGGTGAGGGCACGGTAGCCTGCCGTGGCCATCGACGCCTTTTGCTGGTGCTGGGCTTGTTCCTGGGGATTACCGCGCGCCGCCGCTTGGAGCAGCGCGGGGTCTTGGTGTGGAGGTGCAGGGATGCGATCTTGGCGCACCGGCGCTAGGAGCGCGCGAGCACCTTCTTGGGGGCGAGGGATCTCTTGGCAGCTCCTTTCTTGCTCGGCGCGAGCCCGACGAGCGTCAGCCATGGGCACGACAGAGATCGCACGCGAACAGCGGAAGAAAGATTGCGGCGCACCCCTACCTGGCGCGCCAAATGTCAGATTTCGGGTTCCGACAGACCCTTGAGGTTCGAACACTGGGGTGCGCGCGGAGATCTCTCCCCTACCGATCTACGTCCAATCTCCTCGCGTGATCTAAGCTGGAAACAACGAACAACACAAGGGACACGAGGTTTATACTGGTTCGGGCCACCGTTGTGGTGTAATACCCTACTCCAGTGTGTGGTGTGGTGGATTGCCTCAGGGGCTGATGATGAACAGTACAAGGGAAGAACAGCCTCGTGAGAGGTGTTCTTGAGCTGGTGCGATGAACTGCTTGGGTGGGTTCAGTCGCCTCTCTCTCTGTGCTAGGGCTCTATCAGATCTCTAGATGTCTAGGTGTGTCGATCCCTCTCTCTCTTCCTCTTCTTTCTTCCTCTTCCCTTTAGATCTCTCGATCGATCCTCTCTACCCTGCGGTGGCTAGCTCTATTTATAGAGGCCCTAGGCCTCTCCCCAAATAATGAGCGGGAAGGGCGCCAACAATTGGCCATTTTGAAGGGGAACATCTAGTACAAGTTATCCTGACCAAAGGTGGTCTTCGGCTGCCAAAAGTACTGGTGGTGACGCCGTCTTGGGCTCCAGGGTGACCTCCGTCCTGCCGCTCTGTTGGTCTTGGTCTCGTTACACCGGAATGACAACCTTTTCCCGATGCCTTGGCCTATGCTTGCCCCCTTTGCACCAAAGGGGAAACAAGGACACTGCACAGGCCGGCGCCCGCCTGGTCTCGATCGTCATGGCTTGCGTCACAGGCTCCTCGCGAGGTATTCCTGCCTTGATCTCTCCGCCTCCTCGCAAGCCTACCTGATGAGGCTGCCTCTGAGGAAGCTTCCTGTCGTCTGCCCCGCGAGGCTTGGCCCCTCACGAGGGTCTTGAGCTTGAGCTGATGAAGATGGGCCGGGCTGGGCCCCCACTTGAGCCATGCCGCAGGCCGCAGGCAGGCAATTCTGGGGACCCCTGTTCCCAGAACGCCGATAGGTTTAGGTCATATGTGGATGTGGGAAGGTAGTTGAGGGTTTTGGAGCATATCACTAAGCACTTTGAAGCAAGAACCTCATCAAGCAACACCTCATCCCCTCTTGATAGTATTGGCTTTTCCTATAGACTCAATGTGATCTTGGATCACTAAAATAGAAAATGTAGAGTCTTGATCTTGAAGCTTGAGCTAATCCTTTGTCCTTAGCATCTTGAAGGGGTTCCACATCCTTTAGTCCATGCCACTTAATTTGTTGAACTTGTCTGAAACATACTAGGTAAAAGTATTAGTCCAACAAGAGATATGTTGTCATTAATTATCAAAATCACCCAGGGAGCACTTATGTTTTCACCTAGGGTTCATACTTTCACTAGTGCAAGTTGTCTCAACAATAATAACATAATTGGATCATATAACTATCCCTCAACATGCAACAAAGAGTCACTCCAAAGTCACTAATAGCGGAGAACAAACGAAGAGATTATGGTAGGGTACGAAACCACCTCAAAGTTATTCTTTGTGATTGATCTATTCAAGAGTCCATAGTAAAATAACACGAAGCTATTCTTTCCGTTCAATCTATCATAGAGTTCGTACTAGAATAACACCTTAAGACACAAATCAACCAAAACCCTAATGTCACCTAGATACTCCAATGTCACCTCAAGTATCTGTGGTATGATTATACGATATGCATCACCATGATACGTCTCCAACGTATCTATATTTTTTGATTGCTCCATGCTATATTATCTACTGTTTTGGACTATATTGGGCTTTATTTTCCACTTTTATATTATTTTTGGGACTAACCTATTAACCGGAGGCCCAGCCCAGAATTGCTGTTTTTTGCCTATTTTAGTGTTTCAAAGAAACGGAATATCAAACGGAGTCCAAACGGAATAAACCTTTCTGGAACGTGATTTTCTTCCCGAATATGACCCAGGAGACTTGGACCCTACGCCAAGGAAGCTTCGAGGTGGGCACGAGGTAGGGGGGCGCGCCCTATACCCCCAGGCGCGCCCCCACCCTCGTGGGCCCACCGAAGCTCCACCGATGTACTTCTTCCTCCTATATATACCTACGTACCCCCAAACGAACAGAAACGGAGCCAAAAACCTAATTCCACCGCCGCAACTTTCTGTATCCACGAGATCCCATCTTGGTGCCTGTTCCGGAGCTCCGCCGGAGAGGGCCGTCATCACGGAGGGCTTCTACATCAACATAGCCTCTCCGATGAAGTGTGAGTAGTTTACCTCAGACCTTTGGGTCCATAGTTATTAGCTAGATGGCCTCTTCTCTCTTTTTGGATCTCAATACAAAGTTCTCCCCCTCTGTCTTGTGGAGATCTATTCGATGTAATCTTCTTCTTTTTTGCGGTGTGTTTGTTGGGACCGATGAATTTTGGGTTTATGATCAAGTCTATTTATGAATAATATTTGAATCTTCTCTGAATTCTTTTATGTATGATTGGTTATCTTTGCAAGTCTCTTCGAATTATCAGTTTGGTTTGGCCTACTAGATTGGTTTTTCTTGCCATGGGAGAAGTGCTTAGCTTTGGGTTCGATCTGGCGGTGTCCTTTCCCAGTGACAGAAGGGGCAGCAAGGCACGTATTGCATCATTGCCATCGAGGATAACAAGATGGGGTTTATTGCATATTGCACGAATTTATCTCTCTACATCATGTCATCTTGCTTAAGGCGTTACTCTGTTTTTAACTTAATACTCTAGATGCATGCTGGATAGCGGTCGATGAGTGGAGTAATAGTAGTAGATGCAGAAGTGTTTCGGTCTACTTGTCACGGACGTGATGCCTATATACATGATCATGCCTAGATATTCTCATAACTGTGCTCAATTCTGTCAATTGCTCAACAGTAATTTGTTCACCCACCGTAGAATACTTATGCTCTTGAGAGAAGCCACTAGTGAAACCTATGGCCCCCAGGTCTATTCTCATCATATCAATCTCCATCACTTTAATCTTGCTTTGCTTTTTTACTTTGCCTTTTACTTTTCACTTTGCATCTCTATACCAAAAATACCAAAAATATTATATCTATCAGATCTCACTCTCGTAAGTGACCGTGAAGGGATTGACAACCCCTAATCGCGTTGGTTGCGAGTAGCTATCGTTTTGTGCAGGTACGAGGGACTTGAGTGTGGCCTCCTACTGGATTGATACCTTGGTTCTCAAAAACTGAGGGAAATACTTACGCTACTCTGCTGCATCATCCTTTCCTCTTCGGGGAAATCCAACGCAAGCTCAAGAGGTAGCATCACACAATCTCAGATTCATCTATTCGACCAACACAAAGAAATTCAAAGAGTGCCCCAAAGTTTCTACCGGAGAGTCAAGATGAAAACATGTGCCAACCCCTATGCATAGGTTCATGGGCAGAACCCGCAAGTTGATCACCAAAACATACATCAAGTGGATCAATAGAATACCCCATTGTCACCATGGGTATCCCAGGCAAGACATACATCAAGTGTTCTCAAATCCTTAAAGACTCAATCCAATAAGATAACTTCAAAGGGAAAACTCAATCCATTACAAGAGATTAGAGGGGGAGAAACATCATAAGATCCAACTATAATAGCAAAGATCGCGATACATCAAGATCGTATAGACTCAAGAACACGAGAGAGAGATCAAACACATAGCTACTGGTACATACCCTCAGCCCCGAGGGTGAAATACTCCCTCCTCATCATGGAGAGCGCCGGGATGATGAAGATGGCCACCGGTGAGGGATTCCCCCTCCGGCAGGGTGCCGGAACAGGGTCCCGATTGGTTTTCGGTAGCTACGGAGGCTTCTGGCAGCGGAACTCCCGATCTATTCTGCTCCCCGAAATTTTTGGGGTATATGGGTATATATAGGAGGAAGAAGTACGTCGGTGGATCTCCGGGCTGTCCACGAGGCAGGGGGCGCGCCCCCTCGTGGGCAGCCCGGGACTCTCCTGGTCCATCTCCGATACTTCATGGGCTTCTTCTGGTCCAAAAATAAGTTCCGTGAAGTTTCAGGTCAATTGGACTCCATTTGATTTTCCTTTTCTGTGATACTCTAAAACAAGGAAAAAAACAGAAACTGGCACTGGGCTCTAGGTTAATAGGTTAGTCCCAAAAATCATATAAAATAGCATATAAATGCATATAAAACATCCAAGGTTGATAATATAATAGCATGGAACAATAAAAAATTTATAGATACGTTGGAGACGTATCAGCATCCCCAAGCTTAATTCCTGCTCGCCCTCGAGTAGGTAAATGATAAAAACAGAATTTTTGATGTGGAATGCTACCTAACATATTTATCCATGTATTCTCTATTGTGGCAAGAATATTCAGATCCATAAGATTCAAGACAAAAGTTTAATATTGACATAAAAACAATGATACTTCAAGCATACAACGAAACAATCATGTCTTCTCAAAATAACATGGCCAAAGAAAGCTATCCCTACAAAATCATATATTCTGGCTATGCTCTATCTTCACCACACAAAATATTTAAATCATGCACAGCCCCGATGACAAGCCAAGCAATTGTTTCATACTTTTGATGTTCTCAAACTTTTTACACAAAGAGAGAGATACATGAGCGTGAGCCATGGACATAGCACTATATATGGAATAGAATGGTGGTTGTGGAGAACTTGCGGGTTTTGGTGATCAACTTGCGGGTTCCGCCCATGAACCTATGCATAGGGGTTGGCACACGTTTTTGTCTTGACTCTCTGGTAGAATCTTTGGGGCACTCTTTGAAGTACTTTGTGTTGGTTTGAATAGATGAATCTGAGATTGTGTGATGCATATCGTATAATCATACCCACGGATACTTGAGGTGACATTGGAGTATCTAGGTGACATTGGAGTATCTAGGTGACATTAGGGTTTTGGTTGATTTGTGTCTTAAGGTGTTATTCTAGTATGAACTTTATGATAGATTGAACGAAAAGAATAGCTTCATGTTATTTTACTACGGACTCTTGAATAGGTCGATCAGAAAGGATAACTTTGAGGTGGTTTCGTACCCTACCATAATCTCTTCGTTTGTTCTCCACTATTAGTGACTTTGGAGTGACTCTTTGTTGCATGTTGAGGGATAGTTATATGATCCAATTGTGTTATTATTGTTGAGAGAACTTGCACTAGTGAAAGTGTGAACCCTAGGCCTTGTTTCCTAGCATTGCAATACCGTTTGTGCTCACTTTTATCACTTGATACCTTGCTGTTTTTATATTTTTAGATTACAAAAATCTATATCTACCATCCATATTGCACTTGTATCACCATATCTTCGCTGAACTAGTGCACCTATACAATTTACCATTGTATTGGGTGTGTTGGGGACACAAGAGACTCTTTGTTATTTGGTTGCAGGGTTGTTTGAGAGAGACCATCTTCATCCTACGCCTCCCACGGATTGATAAACCTTAGGTCATCCACTTGAGGGAAATTTGCTACTGTCCTACAAACCTCTGCACTTGGAGGCCCAACAACGTCTACAAGAAGAAGTTGTGTAGTAGACATCAAGCTCTTTTCTGGCGCCATTGCCGGGGAGGTTAGCGCTTGAAGGTATATCTTTAGATCTTGCAATCGAATATTTTTGTTTCTTGTTTTAGCACTAGTTTAGTTTATAAAATAAAACTATAAAAAATATGGAATTGAGGTTTGCTCATACGCTTCATCTTTTTAATTTCTTTCGTGAGTATGATGGAAAGGAAAATTGTGCCAAAGTGTTAGAAGAAGAATGCATTAAAATGTTTGGCATTAAATCTTTGAATGATGAACATGATTGCAATGTTGTTAGTATGAATTCCTTGAATATCCATGATGCTAATGATATGCAAAGCCACAAGCTTGGGGAAGCTATGTTTGATGAAGATGATATTTTTTGTCCCCCACGCTTTGATGAGCAAATTTATTATGATGAAATCATGCCTCCTATTTATGATGATTATATTGATGAAAGTGGATTTGGAGAGGTCATGACTTTATTTTGTGATGAATCCACTATTTCGGAAGAGGTTCCAATTGATTATGAGAACAAAGTTGCTATCTATGATGATTATTGTGATGACTTGTATGCTATAAAGAATAATGATATCCATGAAACTTGTCATCATGATTTTAGTTTTCAATTGGATTATGCCTCACATGATAATTATTTTGTTGAGTTTGCTCCCATTATTATTCATGAGAAGAATTTTGCTTGTGTGGAGAGTAATAAAATTTCTATGCTTGTAGATCATGAAAAGAATGCTTTAGGTGCTGGTTATATTGTTGAATTCATTCATGATGCTACTGAAAATTATTATGAGGGAGGAATATATGCTTGTAGGAATTGCAATAATATCAAGTTTCCTCTCTATGTGCTTAAAGTTTTAGAAGTTATGCTGTTTTGCCTTCCTATGCTAGTTGATCATGGTTCTCCATAAGTTTTTGTGCTCAAAATCTATGCATAGGAAGTGGGTTAGACTTAAGTGTGCTAGTCATATTCTTCTTGATGCTCTCTTTATGTTTCAATTCTTATCTTTTATGTGAACATCGTTGAAATCATCATGCCTAGCTAGGGGCGTTAAACGTTAGCGCTTGTTGGGAGGCAACCTAAGTTTTATTTTTGTTCCTTGCTTTTTGTTACTGTTTAGTAATAAATAATTCATCTAGCCTCTGTTTAGATGTGGTTTTATGTTTTAATTAGTGTTTGTGCCAAGTAGAACTGTTGGGAAGACTTGGGCAAAGTCTTTTTGATCTTGCTGTAAAAAACAGAAACTTTAGCGCTCACGAGATTAGCTGCCATTTTTTATTGGAGAGTGTTATTTAGTTAATTCTTTTTGGAGATGATTAATAGATAAATTCCTCACCTCCAGCAATTTATTTGAGAATTTTATGAGTTCCAGAAGTATACGTTTGATCCAGATTACTACAGACTGTTCTGTTTTTGACAGATTCTGTTTTCAATGTGTTGTTTGCTTATTTTGATGAATCTATGAGTAGTATCGGAGGGTATGAACCATAGATAAGTTGGAATACAGTAGATATTACACCAATACTAATTTATAATGAGTTCACAACAGTACCTAAGTGGTGATTTATTTTCTTATACTAACGGAGCTTACGAGTTTTCTGTTAAGTTTTGTGTTGTGATGTTTTCAAGTTTTGGGTAAAGACTCGATGGACTATGGAATAAGGAGTGGCAAGAGCCTAAACTTGGGGTATGCCCAAGGAACCCCAAGGTAATATTCAAGTACAACCAAGAGCCTAAGCTTGGGGATGCCCCGGATGGCATCCCCTCTTTCGTCTTCGTTCATCGGTAACTTTACTTGGAGCTATATTTTTATTCGCCACATGATATGTGTTTTGCTTGGAGCGTCATTTTATTTTATTTAGTTTTGCTTGCTGTTTGAATAAAATACCAAGATATGAAATTATTAAATGTTAGAGAGTCTTCACAATTGCATAATTATTGAATACTCATTGAGCTTCACTTATATCTTTCGGAATAGTTTGTTGTTGCTCTAGTACTTCACTTATATCTTTTTAGAGCACGGCGGTGGTTTTATGTTGAAGAAATTGTTGAACTCTCATGCTTCACTTATATTATTTTGAGAGTCTTTAGAACATCATGGTAGTTTGCTTTGGTTATGAAACTAGTCCTAAATATGATGGGCATCCAAGAGGGATATAATAAAAACTTTCATATAGAGTGCATTGAATACTATGAGAAGTTTGATACTTGATGATTGTTTTGAGATATGGAGATGGTGATTAGAGTCGTGCTAGTTGAGTAGTTGTGAATTTGAGAAATTCTTGTGTTGAAGTTTGTGATTCCCGTAGCATGCACGTATGGTGATATTATGTTAAGAAGTCGGAGCATGATTGTATTTATTGATTGTCTCCTTATGAGTGGCGGTCAGGGACGAGCGATGGTCTTTTCCCACCAATCTATCCCCCTAGGAGCATGCACGTAGTACTTTGCTTCGATAACTAATAGATTTTGCAATAAGTATGTGAGTTCTTTATGACTAATGTTGAGTCCATGGATATACGCACTCTCACCCTTCCACATTGCTAGCCTCTCTAATACCGCACCTTTAGCCGGTATCATACACCCACCATATACCTTCCTCAAAACAGCCACCATACCTACCTATCATGGCATTTTCATAGCCATTCTGAGATATATTGCCATGCAAACTTTCCACCATTCCGTTTACTATGAAACGCTCCATCATTGCCATATTGCCTTGCATAATCATGTAGCTGACATCGTATTTGTGGCAAGGCCACCATGCATAATTTATCATACATGTCACTGTTGATTCATTGCCCATCCTGGTACACCGCCGGAGGCATTCATATAGAGTCATACTTTGTTCTAGTATTGAGTTGTAAATAAATAAAAGTGTGATGATCATCATTCATAGAGTATTGTCCCAAAAAAACAAAAAAAGAAAAGCCAAATAAAAAAAGGCCCCCAGAAAAGAGAAAAGCCAAATAAAAAAGGAAGGCCCAAAAAAAGAAAATAAAAAGGGGCAATGCCACTATCCTTTTACACACTTGTGCTTCAAAGTAGTACCATGATCTTGATGATAGAGAGTCTCCTATGTTGTCACTTTCATATACTAGTGGGAATTTTTCATTATAGAACTTGGCTTGTATATTCCAATGATGGGCTTCCTCAAAATGCCCTAGGTCTTCGTGAGCAAGCAAGTTGGATGCAACCCACTAGTTTCTTTTGTTGAGCTTTCATACACTTATAGCTCTAGTGCATCCGTTGCATGGAAATCCCTACTCACTCACATTGATATCTATTGATGGGCATCTCCATAGCCCGTTGATACGCCTAGCTGATGTGAGACTATCTTCTACCTTTTTGTCTTCTCCACAACCACCCTTCTATTCCACATATAGTGCTATATCCATGGCTCACGCTCATATATTGCGTGAAGATTGAAAAAGTTTGAGAACACCAAAAGTATGAAACAATTGCTTGGCTTGTCATCGAGGTTGTGCATGATTTAAATATTTTGTGTGGTGAAGATGGTGTTGGGGAACGTTGCAGAAAACAAAAAATTTTCCTACTCGTTTCACCAAGATCATCTAGGAGTTCATCTAGCAACGAGTCTTCATATGCATCTACATACCTTTGTAGATCGCGGCGGAAGCGTTCTAAGAACGGTGATGATGTAGTCGAACACGACGTGATCCAAATCACCGATGACCAAGCGCCAACGGACGGCACCTCCGCGTTCAACACACGTACGGGACGGGAGACGTTCTCCTCCTTCTTGATCCAGCAAGAGGGAAGGAGAGGTTGATGAAGATCCTGCAGCACGACGGCGTGGTGGTGGATGCAGGGCGTCACAGTAGCAGGGCTTCGCCTATACTACGAGAGAGAGACGTAATGGGGAGAGAGGGAGGCGCCAAGGCTCAGGTATGAAGTCCCTCCTCTCCTCAACTATATATAGGGGTGCAAAGGGGGGGGGCGCCGGCCCTAGTAGATGGAATCTACTAGGGGGGGGCGGCCAAGGGGTGGGGGGCTTGCCCCCCAAGCAAGGGGGCGCCCCCTTTAGGGTTTCCCCAACCCTAGCGTCACCGAACCTTAAGTGTGTAGACCCTACGGGTTCGGGAGACAAGCAGACATGACCGAGACGACTCTCCGGTCAATAACCAACAGCGGGATCTGGATACCCATGTTGGCTCCCACATGCTCCACGATGATCTCATCGGATGAACCACGATGTCGAGGATTCAATCAACCCCGTATGCAATTCCCTTTGTCAATCGATATGTTACTTGCCCGAGATTCGATCGTCGGTATCCCAATACCTCGTTCAATCTCGTTACCGGCAAGTCACTTTACTTGTACCGTAATGCATGATCCCGTGACCAGACACTTGGTCACTTTGAGATCATTATGATGATGCATTACCGAGTGGGCCCGGTGATACCTCTCCGTCATACGGAGTGACAAATCCCAGTCTTGATCCATGTCAACCCAATAGACACTTTCGGAGATACCCGTAGTCTACCTTTATAGTCACCCAGTTACGTTGTGATGTTTGGTATACCCAAAGCACTCCTACGGTATCCGGGAGTTACACGATCTCATGGTCTAAGGAAAAGATACTTTGACATTGGAAAACTCTAGCAAACGAACTATACGATCTTGTGCTATGTTTAGGATTGGGTCTCGTCCATCACATCATTCTCCTAATGATGTGATTTCGTTATCAATGACATCCAATGTCCATAGTCAGGAAACCATGACTATCTGTTGATCAACGAGCTAGTCAACTAGAGGCTTACTAGGGACATGTTGGTGTCTGTTATTCACACATGTATTACGATTTCCGGATAATACAATTATAGCATGAATAAAGACAATTATCATGAACAAGGAAATATAATAATAAAGCTTTTATTATTGCCTCTAGGGCATATTTCCAACAGTCTCCCACTTGCACTAGAGTCAATAATCTAGTTACATTGTGATGAATCGAACACCCATGGAATTCTGGTGTTGATCATGTTTTGCTCTAGGGAGAGGTTTAGTCAACGGATCGCTACATTCAGGTCCGTATGTACTTTACAAATATCTATGTATCCATTTGAACATTTTCACGAATGGAGTTGAAGCGACGCTTGATGTGCCTTGTCTTCTTGTGAAACCTGGGCTCCTTGGCAAGAGCAATAGCTCCAGTGTTGTCACAGAAGAGCTTGATCGGCCCGACGCATTGGGTATGACTCCTAGGTCGGTGATGAACTCCTTCACCCATATTGCTTCATGTGCTGCCTCCGAGGCTGCCATGTACTCCGCTTCACATGTAGATCCCGCCACACGCTTTGCTTGCAACTGCACCAGCTTACTGCCCCACCATTCAAAATATACACGTATCCAGTTTGTGACTTAGAGTCATCCAGATCTGTGTCGAAGCTAGCGTCGACGTAACCCTTTACGACGAGCTCTTCGTCACCTCCATAAACGAGAAACATTTCCTTAGTCCTTTCAGGTACTTCAGGATATTCTTGACCGCTGTCCAGTGTTCCTTGCCGGGATTACTTTGGTACCTTCCTACCAAACTTACGACAAGGTTTATATCAGGTCTGGTACACAAGCATGGCATACATAATAGAACCTATGGCTGATGCATAGGGGATGACGCTCATCTCTTTTATATCTTCTGCCGTGGTCGGACATTGAGCTGAGCTCAATTTCACACCTTGCAACACAGCAAGAAACCCTTCTTAGACTGATCCATATTGAACTTCTTCAATATCTTATCAAGGTATGTGCTTTGTGAAAGACCTATGAGGCGTCTTGATCTATCTCTATAGATCTTGATGCCTAATATATAAGCAGCTTCTCCAAGGTCCTTCATTGAAAAACTTTTATTCAAAGTAGGCCTTAGTGTCCAAGAGTTCTATATCATTTCCATCACAGTATGTCATCTACATATAATATGAGAAATGCTATAGAGCTCCCACTCACTTTCTTGTAAACGCAGGCTTCTCCATAAGTCTGCGTAAACCCAAACGCTTTGATCATCTCATCAAAGCGAATGTTCCAACTCCGAGATGCTTGCACCAGCCCATAAATCGAGCGTTGGAGCTTGCACACCTTGTCAGCATTCTTAGGATCGACAAAACCTTCCGGCTGCATCATATACAATTCTTCCTTAAGGAAACCATTAAGGAATGCTGTTTTGACGTCCATTTGCCATATCTCATAATCGTAGAATGCGGCAATTGCTAACATGATTCGGACGGACTTTAGCTTCGCTACCGGTGAGAAAGTCTCATCGTAGTCAACCCCTTGAACTTGTCGATAACCCTTGGCGACAAGTCGAGCTTTATAGATGGTCACATTACCATCCGCGTCTGTCTTCCTCTTAAAGATCCATTTATTTTCTATGGCTCGCCGTTCAACGGGCAAGTCAGTCAAAGTCCATACTTTGTTTTCATACATGGATCCTATCTCGGATTTCATGGCTTCCAGCCATTTTTCAGAATCCGGGCCTGCCATCGCTTCTTCATAGTTCGAGGGTTCACCGTTGTCTAACAACATGATTTCCAAGACAGGGTTGCCGTACCACTCTGGTGCGGAACGTGTCTTGTGGACCTTCGAATTTCAGTAGGAGCTTGATCAGAAGTATCTTGATCATATCATTAACTTCCTCTCTAGTCGGTGCAGGCACCTCAGGAACATTTTCTTGAGTTGCGCCATTTGCCGGTTCAAGAGGTAATACTTCATCAAGCTCTACTTTCCTCCCACTTACTTCTTTCGAGAGAAACTCTTTCTCTAGAAAGGACCCATTCTTGGCAACAAAGATCTTGCCTTTGGATCTGAGGTAGAAGGTATACCCAATAGTTTCTTTTGGGTATCCTATGAAGACGCATTTTTCCGACTTGGGTTCGAGCTTTTCAGGTTGAAGTTTCTTGACATAAGCATCGCATCCCCAAACTTTTAGAAACGACAGCTTAGGTTTCTTCCCAAACCATAATTCATACGGTGTCGTCTCAACGGATTTCGACGGAGCCCTATTTAAAGTGAATGCGGCAGTCTCTAAAGCATAGCCCCAAAATGATAGTGGTAAATCGGTAAGAGACATCATAGATCACACCATATCCAATAGAATGCGATTACGATGTTCGGACACACCGTTACGCTGAGGTGTTCCAGGCGGCGTGAGTTGTGAAACTATTCCACATTTTCTTAAGTGTGTGCCAAACTCGTGACTCAAGTATTCTCCTCCACGATCTGATCGTAGAAACTTGATTTTCCTGTCACGTTGATTCTCAACCTCACTCTGAAATTCCTTGAACTTTTCAAAGGTTTCAGACTTGTGTTTCATTAAGTAGATATACCCATACTCTACTTAAATCATCAGTGAGCGTGAGAACATAACGATAGCCACCGCGAGCCTCAAACACTCATTGGACCGCACACATCAGTATATGTATGATTTCCAATAAGTTGGTTGCTCGCTCCATTGCTTCCTGAGAACGGAGTCTTTGGTCAATTTTTACCCATGAGCATGGTTCACACGTGTCAAATGATTCATAATCAAGAGACTCTAAAAGTCCATCTTGCATGGAGCTTCTTCATGCGTTTGACACCTCTTGTGACCAAGGCAGCAGTGCCACAAGTATGTGGGACTATCATTATCAACTTTACATCTTTTGGCTCACACTATGAACATGTGTAGCATTACGCTCGAGATTCATTAAGAATAAACCATTCACCATAGGAGCATGACCATAAAACATATCTCTCATATAAATAGAACAACCATTATTCTCGGATTTAAATGAGTAGCCATCTCGAATTAAACGAGATCCCGATACAATATTCATGCTCAAAGCTGGCACTAAATAACAATTATTAAGGTTTAAAACTAATCCCGAAGGTAAATGTAGAGGTAGCGTGCCGACAGCGATCACATTGACCTTGGAACCATTCCCGACGCACAACATCACCTCGTCCTTTGCCAATCTCCGCTTATTCCGCAGCCCCTGCTTTGAGTTACAAATGTGAGCAACTGCACCGGTATCAAATACCCAGGAGCTACTACGGCACTAGTAAGGTACACATCAATTACATGTATATCACATATACCTTTTGTTTTGCCGGCCTTCTTGTCTGCTAAGTATTTAGGGCAGTTCCGCTTCCAGTGACCGCTTCCCTTGCAATAAAAGCACTCAGTCTCGGGCTTGGGTCCATTCTTTGGCTTCTTCCCGGCAGCTTGCTTGCCGGGCGCGGCAACCTCCTTGCCGTCCTTCTTGAAGTTCTTTTTACCCTTGCCTTTCTTGAACTTAGTGGTTTTATTGACCATCAACACTTGATGTTCCTTCTTGACTTCTATCTCCGCTGATTTCAGCATTGAGAAAAACTCGGGAATGGTCTTTTGCATCCCCTGCATGTTGAAGTTCATCACAAAGCTCTTGTAGCTTGGTGGAAGCCACTGGAGGATTCTGTCAATGACCGCGTCATTTGGGAGATTAACTCCCAGCTGAGTTAAGCGGTTATGTAACCCAGACATAGTGAGTATGTGCTCACTGACAGAACTATTTTCCTCCATCTTACAGCTGAAGAACTTATCGGAGACTTCATATCTCTCGATCCGGGCATGAGCTTGAAAAACCATTTTCAGCTCTTCGAACATCTCATATGCTCCATGTCTCTCAAAACGTTTTTGGAGCCCCGGCTCTAAGCTGTAAAGCATGCCGCAACTGAACGAGGGAGTAGTCGTCAACACGTGTCTGCCAAGCGTTCATAACGTCTTGGTTCTGTGGGACGGGAGCTTCACCTAGCGGTTCTTGTAGGACATAATCTTTCTTGGCAGCTATGAGGATGATCCTCAGGTTCCGGACCCAGTCCGTAATAGTTGCTGCCATCGTCTTTCAGCTTGGTTTTTTCTTAGGACGCGTTGAAGTTTTGAGGACTAGTGTTGGCCATTTGATCTACAAGAACATATTTGTAAAATATTTTAGACTAAGTTAATGATATTAAGTTCATCTAATCAAAATTAATGAAACTCCCACTTAGATTAGACATCCCTCTAGTCATCTAAGTATTACATGATCCGAGTTGACTAGGCCGTGTCCGATCATCACGTGAGACGGACTAGTCAACATCGGTGAAACATCTCATGTTGATCGTATCTCTATACGACTCATGCTCGACCTTTCGGTCTTCTGTGTTCCGAGGCCATGTCTATACACATGCTAGGGCTCGTCAAGTTAACCTAAGTGTTTTGCATGTGTAAAACTGTCTTACACCCGTTGTATGTGAACGTAAGGATCTATCACACCCGATCATCACGTGGTGCTTCGAAACAACGAACTGTAGCAACGGTGCACAGTTAGGGAGAACACTTCTTGAAATTGTTATGAGGGATCATCTTATTTACTACCGTCGTTCTAAGTAAACAAGATGCAAAACATGATAAACATCACATGCAATCAAATAATAAACGTGACATGATATGGCCAATATCACATAGCTCCTTTGATCTCCATCTTGGGGCTCCATGATCATCTTGTCACCGGCTTGACACCATGATCTCCATCATCATGATCTCCATCATTGTGTCTCCATGAAGTTGCTCGCCAACTATTACTTCTACTACTATGGCTAACGCGTTTAGCAATAAAGTAAAGTAATTTACATGGCGTTTCTCAATGACACGCAGGTCATACAAAAATAAAGACAACTCCTATGGCTCCTGCCGGTTGTCATACTCATCGACATGCAAGTCGTGATTCCTATTACAATAGCATGAACATCTCATACATCACATATAGATCATTCATCATTCATCACAACTTTGGCCATATCATATCACAAACCACTTGCTGCAAAAACAAGTTAGACGTCCTCTAATTGTTGTTGCAAGTTTTACGTGGCTGATTTAGGGTTCTAGCAAGAACGTCTTCTTACCTACATTAAAGCCACAACGTGATTTGTCAACTTCTATTTACCCTTCATAAGGACCCTGTTCATCGAATCCGCTCCAAACTAAAGTGGGAGAGAGACAGGACAACCCGGCCAGCCACCTTATGCAACTTAGTGCATGTTAGTCGGTGGAACCGGTCTCACGTAAGCGTACGTGTAAGGTTGGTCCGGGCCGCTTCATCCCACAATGCCGCTGAAGCAAGAAAAGACTAGTAGCGGCAAGAAAGTTGACAAATCTACGCCCACAACAAATTGTGTTCTACTCGCGCAAGAAGAACTACGCATAGACCTAGCTCATGATGCCACTGTTGGGGAACGTTGCAGAAAACAAAAAATTTCCTACTCGTTTCACCAAGATCTATCTAGGAGTTCATCTAGCAACGAGTCTCAGATGCATCTACATACCTTTGTAGATCGCGTGCGGAAGCGTTCAAAGAACGGTGATGATGTAGTCGAACACGACGTGATTCAAATCACCGATGACCAAGCGCCGAACGGACGTCACCTCCGCGTTCAACACACGTACGGGACGGGAGACGTCTCCTCCTTTTTGATCCAGCAAGAGGGAATGAGAGGTTGATGAAGATCCAGCAGCACGACGGCGTGGTGGTGGATGCAGGGCGTCACAGTAGCAGGGCTTCGCCTATACTACGAGAGAGAGACGTAACGGGGAGAGAGGGAGGCGCCAGGGGCTGAGGTATGAAGTCCTCCCCTCTCCTCAACTATATATAGGGGTGCCAAGGGGGGGCGCCGGCCCTAGTAGATGGATCTAACTAGGGGGGGCGGCGGCCAAGGGGTGGGGGCTTGCCCCCCAAGCAAGGGGGCGCCCCCTTTAGGGTTTCCCCCAACCCTAGCGTCACCGAACCTTAAGTGTGTAGACCCTACGGGTTCGGAGACAAGCAGACATGACCGAGACGACTCTCCGGTCAATAACCAACAGCGGGATCTGGATACCATGTTGGCTCCCACATGCTCCACGATGATCTCATCGGATGAACCACGATGTCGAGGATTCAATCAACCCCATATGCAATTCCCTTTGTCAATCGATATGTTACTTGCCCGAGATTCGATCGTCGGTATCCCAATACCTCGTTCAATCTCGTTACCGGCGAGTCACTTTACTCGTACTGTAATGCATGATCCCGTGACCAGACACTTGGTCACTTTGAGCTCATTATGATGATGCATTACCGAGTGGGCCCGATGATACCTCTCCGTCATACGGAGTGACAAATCCCAGTCTTGATCCATGTCAACCCAAACAGACACTTTCGGAGATACCCGTAGTCTACCTTTATAGTCACCCAGTTACGTTGTGACGTTTGGTATACCCAAAGCACTCCTACGGTATCCGGGAGTTACACGATCTCATGGTCTAAGGAAAAGATTACTTTGACATTGGAAAACTCTAGCCAAACGAACTATACGATCTTGTGCTATGTTAGGATTGGGTCTCGTCCATCACATCATTCTCCTAAACGATGTGATTTCGTTATTCAATGACATCCAATGTCCATAGTCAGGAACCATGACTATTTGTTGATCACGAGCTAGTCAACTAGAGGCTTACTAGGGACATGTTGGTGTCTGTTATTCACACATGTAATTACGATTTCCGGATAATACAATTATAGCATGAATAAGACAATTATCATGAACAAGGAAATATAATAATAAAGCTTTTATTATTGCCTCTAGGGCATATTTCCAACAGATGGAGCATAGCCAGACTATATGATTTTGTAGGGATTAGGTTTCTTTGGCCATGTTATTTTGAGAAGACATAATTGCTTTGTTAGTATGCTTGAAGTATTATTATTTTTAATGTCAATATTAACTTTTGTCTTGAATCTTATGGATCTAAAATATTCTTCTCACAGTAAATAGAATTACATGGATAAATATGTTAGGTAGCATTCCACACAAATTCTGTTTTTATCAATTTACCTACTCGAGGACGAGCAGGAATTAAGCTTGTGGATGCTGATACGTCTCCCAACGTATCTATAATTTTTGATTGTTACATGCTATTATATTATCAACCTTGGATGTTTTATATGCTATTTTATATGATTTTTGGGACTAACTATTAACCTAGAGCCCAGTGCCAATTTTTGTTTTTTTCCTTGTTTTAGAGTATCGCAGAAAAGGAAAATCAAATGGAGTCCAATTGACCTGAAACTTCACGGAACTTATTTTTGGACAACAAAGAAGCCCACGGAGTATCGGAGATGGACAGGAGAGTCCCGGGCTGCCCACGAGGGTGGGGGGCGTGCCCCCTGCCTCGTGGACAGCCCGGAGATCCACCGACGTACTTCTTCCTCCTATATATACCCATATACCCTAAAAACTTCGGGGAGCACAATAGATCAGGAGTTCCGCCGCCAGAAGCCTCCGTAGCCACCGAAAACCAATCTAGACCGTTCCGGCACCCTGCCGGAGGGGGAATCCCTCTCCGGTGGCCATCTTCATCATCCCGGCGCTCTCCATGACGAGGAGGGAGTAGTTCCACCCTCGGGGCTGAGGGTATGTACCAGTAGCTATGTGTTTGATCTCTCTCTCTCTCTTGTGTTCTTGAGGTGATACGATCTTGATGTATCGCGAGCTTTGCTATTATAGTTGGATCTTATGATGTTTCTCCCCCTCTACTCTCTTGTAATGGATTGAGTTTTCCCTTTGAAGTTATCTTATCGGATTGAGTCTTTAAGGATTTGAGAACACTTGATGTATGTCTTGCGTGGGATACCCGTGGTGACAATGGGGTATTCTATTGATCCACTTGATGTATGTTTTGGTGATCAACTTGCGGGTTCCGCCCATGAACCTATGCATAGGGGTTGGCACACGTTTTCGTCTTGACTCTCCGGTAGAATCTTTGGGGCACTCTTTGAAGTACTTTGTGTTGGTTTGAATAGATGAATCTGAGATTGTGTGATGCATATCGTATAATCAATACCCACGATACTTGAGGTGACATTGGAGTATCTAGGTGACATTAGGGTTTTGGTTGATTTGTGTCTTAAGGTGTTATTCCTAGTACGAACTCTAGGATAAATTGAACGGAAAGAATAACTTCATGTTATTTTACTACTGACTCTTGAATAGATAAATTAGAAAGGATAACTTTGAGGTGGTTTCGTACCCTACCATAATCTCTTCGTTTGTTCCCACAAAGAGAGAGGATGAATACTTTGGAGTGACTCTTTGTTGCATGTTGAGGGATAGTTATATGATCCAATTATGTTATTATTGTTGAGAGAACTAGCACTAGTGAAAGTATGAACCCAGGCCTTGTTTCCTAGCATTGCAATACCGTTTGTGCTCACTTTTATCACTTGCTACCTTGCTGTTTTTATATTTTCAGATTACAAAAACCTATATCTACCATCCATATTGCACTTGTATCACCATCTCTTCGCCGAACTAGTGCACCTATACAATTTACCATTGTATTGGGTGTGTTGGGGACACAAGAGACTCTTTGTTATTTGGTTGCAGGGTTGTTTGAGAGAGACCATCTTCATCTTACGCCTCCCACATATTGATAAACATTAGGTCATCCACTTGAGGGAAATTTGTTACTGTCCTACAAACCTTTGCACTTGGAGGCCCAACAACGTCTACAAGAAGAAGGTTGTGTAGTATACATCAGAACTCACATACTTATTGCAAAAATCTATTAGTTATTGAAACAAAGTACTACGCGCATGCTCCTAGGGGGATATATTGGTAGAAAAATACCATCGTTCGTCCCTGACCGCCACTCATAAGGAAGACAATCAATAAATAAATCATTCTCCGGCTTCGTCACATAACGGTTCACCATACGTGCATGCTACGGGAATCACAAACTTCAACACAAGTATTTCTCAAATTCACAACTACTCAACTAGCATGACTCTAATATCACCATTTCCATATCTCAAAACAATTATCAAGTATCAAACTTCTCTTAGTATTCAATGCACTTTATATGAAAGTTTTTATTATACCCATCTTGGATGCCCATCATATTAGGATTAAATTCATAACCAAAGCAAATTACCATGCTTAATAATTTCAGATCTTGGTATTTTATTCAAACAGCAATCAAAACAAAATAAAATGACGCTCCAAGCAAAACACATATCATGTGGTGAATAAAAATATAGCTCCATGTAAAGTTACCGATAAATGAAGACGAAAGAGGGGATGCCTTCCGGGGCATCCCCAAGCTTAGGCTCTTGGTTGTCCTTGAATATTACCTTGGGGTGCCTTGGGCATCCCCAATATTAGGCTCTTTCCACTCCTTATTCCATAGTCCATCGAATCTTTACCCAAAACTTGAAAACTTCACAACACAAAACTTAACAGAAAACTCGTAAGCTCCGTTAGTATAAGAAAATAAATCACCACTTAGAGGTACTGTAATGAACTCATTCTTTATTTATATTGGTGTTAATCCTACTGTATTCCAACTTCTCTATGGTTTATAAACTATTTTACTAGCCATAGATTCATCAAAATAAGCAAATAACACACGAAAAACAGAATCTGTCAAAAACAGAACAGTCTGAAGTAATCTGTAGCTAACGCAAGTTCCGAAACCCCAAAAATTCTAAAATAAATTGATGGACGTGAGGAATTTATTTATTAATCATCTGCAAAAAGAATTAACTAAATATAACTTTCCAAATAAAAATGACAGCAATTCTCGTGAGCGCTAAAGTTTCTATTTTTTACAGCAAGATCAAAAAGACTTTCCCCAAGTCCTCCCAACGGTTCTACTTGGCACAAACACTAATTAAAAACAAAAAACACAACCAAAACAGAGACTAGAGTAAATTATTTATTACTAAACAGGATCAAAAAGCAAGGAAGAAAAATAAAATTGGGCTGCCTTCCAACAAGCGCTATCGTTTAACGACCCTAGCTAGGCATAATGATTTCAATGATGCTCACATAAAAGATAAGAATTGAAACATAAAGAGAGCATCATGAAGAATATAACTAGCACATTTAAGTCTAACACACTTCCTATGCATAGATATTTTGTGGGCAAACAATTTATGGGAACAATAATCAACTAGCATAGGAAAGCAAAACAAGCATAACTTCAAGATTTTAAGCACATAGAGAGGAAACTTGATATTCTTGCAATTCCTACAAGCATATGTTCCTCCCTCATAATAATTTTCAGTAGAATCATGAATGAATTCAACAATATAACTATCACATAAAGCATTCTTTTCATGATCTACAAGCATAGAAATTTTATTAGTCTCCACATAAGCAAATTTCTTCTCATGAATAGAAGTGGGAGCAAACTCAACAAAATAACTATCGTGTGAAGCATAATCGAATTGAAAATTAAAATCATGATGAAAAGTTTCATGGTTATCATTATTCTTTATAGCATACATGTCATCACAGTAATCATCATAGATAAAAACTTTGTTCTCATAATCAATTGGAACCTCTTCCAAAATAGTGGATTCATCACTAAATAAAGTCATGACCTCTCCAAATCCACTTTCATCAATATAATCATCATAAATAGGAGGCATGCTTTCATCATAATAAATTTGCTCATCAAAACTTGGGGGACAAAAAATATCATCTTCATCAAACATAGCTTCCCCAAGCTTGTGGCTTTGCATATCATTAGCATCATGGATATTCAAGGGATTCATACTAACAACATTGCAATCATGCTCATCATTCAAATATTTAGTGCCAAACATTCTAATGCATTCTTCTTCTAGCACTTGAGCACAATTTTCCTTTCCATCATACTCACGAAAGATATTAAAAAGTTGAAGTGTATGAGGCAAACTCAAATCCATATTTTTTTGTAGTTTTCTTTTATAAACTAAACTAGTGCTAAAACAAGAAACAAAAAGATTCGATTGCAAGATCTAAAGATATACCTTCAAGCGCTAACCTCCCCGGCAACAGTGCCAGAAAAGAGCTTGATGTCTACTACACAACCTTCTTGTAGATGTTGTTGGGCCTCCAAGTGCAGAGGCTTGTAGGACAGTAGCAAATTTCCCTCAAGTGGATGACCTAAGGTTTATCAATCCGTGGGAGGCGTAGGATGAAGATGATCTCTCTCAAACAACCCTGCAACCAAATAACAAAGAGTCTCTTGTGTCCCCAACACACCCAGTACAATGGTAAATTGTATAGGTGCACTAGTTCGGCGAAGAGATGGTGATACAAGTGCAATATGGATAGTAGATAATGGTTTTTGTAATCTGAAAATATAAAAACAGCATGGTAACTAATGATAAAAGTGAGCACAAACGGTATTGCAATGCGTTGAAACAAGGCCTAGGGTTCATACTTTCACTAGTGCAAGTTCTCTCAACAATAATAACATAATTTGATCATATAACTATCGCTCAACATGAAACCAAGAGTCACTCCAAAGTCAGAAATAGCGGAGAACAAACGAAGAGATTATGGTAGGGTATGAGACCACCTCAAAGTTATTCTTTCTGATCCATCTATTCAAGAGTCCGTAGTAAAATAACACGAAGCTATTCTTTCCATTCAATCTATCATAGAGTTCGTACTAGAATAACACCTTAAGACACAAATCAATTAAAACCCTAATGTCACCTAGGTATTGCAATGTCACCTCAAGTATCTGTGGGTAGGATTATACGATATGCATCACACAATCTCAGATTCATCTATTCGACCAACACAAAGAACTTCAAAGAGTGCCCCAAAGTTTCTACCGGAGAGTCAAGACGAAAACGTGTGCCAACCCCTATGCATAGGTTCATGGGCGCAACCCGCAAGTTGATCACCAAAACATACATCAAGTGGATCAATAGAATACCCCATTGTCACCACGGGTATCCCACGCAAGACATACATCAAGTGTTCTCAAATCCTCAAAGACTCAATCCGATAAGATAACTTCAAAGGGAAAGCTCAATCGATTACAAGAGAGTAGATGGGGAGAAACATCATAAGATCCAACTATAATAGCAAAGCTCGCGATACATCAAGATCGTACCGACTCAAGAACACGAGAGAGAGATCAAACACATCACTACTGGTACATACCCTCAGCCCCGGGGGTGAACTACTCCTTCCTCGTCATGGAGAGCGCCCGGATGATGAGGATGGCCACCAGCGAGGGATTCCCCCTCCGGCAGGGTGCCGGAACAGGGTCCCGATTGGTTTTCGGTAGCTACAGAGGCTTCTGGCGACGGAACTCCCGATCTATCCCGCTCCCCGAAGTTTTTAGGGTATATGGGTATATATAGGAGGAAGAAGTACGTCGGTGGATCTCCGGGCTGTCCACGAGGCAGGGGGGCACGCCCAAGAGGGTGGGCGCCCCCCCCCCCCTCGTGCGCAGCCCGGGACTCTCCTGGTCCATCTCCGATACTTCGTGGGCTTCTTATGGTCCAAAAATAAGTTCCATAAAGTTTCAGGTCAATTGGACTCCGTTTGATTTTCCTTTTCTGCGATTCTCTAAAACAAGGAAAAAACAGAAACTGGCACTGGGCTCTAGGTTAATAGGTTAGTCCCAAAAATCATATAAAATAGCATACAAAACATTCAAGGTTGATAATATAATAGCATGGAACAATCAAAAATTATAGATACGTTGGAGACATATCACATATCGATAAGCTTAACCATGACATCCAGTTAATCCAAGCATAACCATCCACAAACCAAAGCCATGATCATTAAACAGGGAGCATATCACTAAACCTGAGCATGGAAACATTAACAACATAGTACCATAGGCACTTGCAACCATAAGCACTATATCATCGGCTCAATGGCCAGAGCAGAGCACACAACATAGATCGAAAGTTAGTTCCCAAAGCAAACATGGAAGGAAGGAGAGTCCAGGGACTTACCTCAGTAGTTGTAGCCAAAGAGGCAGTCATTGGAGCCTAGACATGACACCATGTACGGACCGCTGGATTGTCTCGTTGTAGAGCGCCTTCAGCTCGACAACCGGCTCCACGTGTCCCTTGAGCATGTCAAGTTACCTCGACCTGTAACAACCAAGTCAGGTCTCTCTCGAATGGACACAACACAAAATGATATCATAACAATATTTGAGAAGAACATGTAGCCATGCTACAAGAAAATGGAACCTTTATTCCATCATGACCCAGATAAGCTAGACCAAGACTCAAAATGGGAATGGGCCGACCCGGCCCTGGCCCCGGCCCCGTGGCCCCAAGGTCAATATGTGAGGCCACGGGCCGGCCCATTTCATCAGAATTTTGTGGCCCCATTGACCCATTGTGTACATGAGGCCGACCCAGAATTTAGCAAATCTTTACACAACCCAGAGGATTATAGATTTTTTGAACCAAATGTTTGCACAATCCAACAATTGTGGCCTCGCCAAATTACTAATAAGTCCCCAAAAGATTAGATATGTCAGCAAACGTGTACACAATACAGTAAAATGAAAGGTCTAACCTTTTCACATTTAGTAAAATGGCGAGATCATGAGATTACATGTTTCAAAGAGCATCAATCAAAAGACCTCAATCCAACAGATTCGAACAAGATCAAAAGATTACAAGTTTCAAAGAACGTCAAGCTAATGACCTCAATCCAACAGACTCAGACAAGATCAAAATATTACAGGTTCAACATGCTAAACTTTTCACATCCAGTAGGTTATAGAGAAAGCTAACATATCTTTGCTTCACCATCTGCTTGAGGTTTAACATCAATTGCTCCAACAAGCATCAGTCCTCGATATCTGTATTTACAAAGAAATGTTACAAGAGTGATTCTGTGCACATCAACTAAATAGTATATTTATCCCTAAAAAACTAAATAATATATTTATGAACAGAGGAATATTCTTTGTAGCAAAGGCATGTTCCAGAAAACCAATTCATGATCAGGTTTGCAAGAAAATACACTTCTAAATATCCATTATACACTACTCGTCATCCACTCCGCAACATATTCTAATCAAGTTACTTTAGTTAGCAATGCATATTTTTAATACAGTTTGGTGATGAAAAAAATGAATCTGAACTACACATTCATATCTGATAGAAAAAAGAAATATATATTAGAGATCAAGTATAACTTGGGGAAACCAAAAACAAAAAGCACTAGTTCTGTGTGTAAAGCACTCTATATATTCATCTACATGTTTGGGCTGCATCTTGCAAATAGTTCCCTGGAATAAACTATAGATATGAAATACCTCATTAAAAAGCAGACTTCATACTTTAAGTGTACTTTCATATACATGGCACTATATACATCAGAAGGTTTCTCATACCTTGTAAGTCCATTATAATGTCATGAACTGAACCCAAGCTACGTTGAGTATTAGATGCATAAAAAAAAGAAGAAACTTGTAAACTTGAAGCATTAACAAGAAACAAAGAAGAAACTTGTGTCGTATGGCTTTACCGTTGGTCCTTATCCAATCTTGTAAGCAAACAAGAGCTTCAAGTGTCGTTGCGGTCATTCGACTTTGAAAATCTGATAGGACTCTCTTCCCTGTGCTGAAGGCGGACTCAGATGCCACCGCAGAGGCAGGAGCCGCCAAGATATCTGCTGCCATGCGACTTAGCGTTGGGTATTCACCTGAGTTCGTCTGCCACCATGCAAGGATATTGAATTGATCACTTCGCCGGATGGGTACCTTTGACAAGTACGAATCAAGTTCGGTAGAATCCAAATTTATTGATCAAACAGTGAGGGAGACATGTTGGTCCCAATCATCCATAGGATCTTCACCACTTACAACCATGCCATCACCACCTCCTTGTGACATGGGATCTGATCCATTGTCATTCAATTGGAGGTATTCATTGAACAACCCTGGAACACATTTTTTATTTTAGTAATCATTGCTGCAGCTTCGTTCCCAAACTCTAGGCCAAATCGGAACTCAATATATTTTAACTTGAATTGTGGGTCCAAAATCACTAGAATACAAAGGCTCAACCATGTCATCTTCCAATACCTTCTAAATTTTCTCTTCATATATTTGACCGTTGTGCCCATCTCAGAATCCTCTTCATAATGTTGTTGCTCTAAGGTCAGCTTCACTTTACACGTTTCATGGAAATACAAGTTAGCAGTTGGATATTTTGTGCCGGATATCACATTAGTGGCTTCATAAAATACCTTCAGTAGCCTACAAACATATTCGGCATTTTCCCAATCCTCAAAAGATGGCTTGAAGGTATATTGTTTATCTTGAATGGCCAAAGAGTCAAACACTCCGCGATACTCTTTTCCTATATCAATCATCATGTAGGTTGAGTTCCAGCAAGTTGGAACATCAAGACTTGGAGTTCTCCCACATGATACACCATGTTGCTCAACGATTTCTTGAAATTTTTCCTTTCGACTTGGTGAGCTTCGAATGTATTTCACAGTTTCACGTATCATGTTGATCACTGGACCAAGGAAGTTCAATCCTGCTTGACATGTCAGATTTATGACATGGGCGGCACAACATTGGTGAAACAACTTGCCACCACCAGGTAACATCTTAAGCAGGAGATGTGCCTTCAATAGCTTCATCATTGCACCATTATTCGATGCATTGTCTAGCGTCACAGCAAAGAGATTATCTCCAATGTTCCACTCTCTTATGAAATTCACCATGATGTTGAACATTGCAGCTCATGTGTGCGGCGTCTCCATAGCGGCAAATTTAACTATCCTCTTCTGCTGCTTCCACTCCCCATCAATGAAGTGAGCTATGATGCAAATGTACCCCACTGTCTGATTTGATGTCCACAGGTCCGTGGTCAAAGAAATCTTGGATTTGGAGTTTTGGAACATCCTTTGCAGAATTCTCTTCTCTTCCTTGAATGCTTTCATGCGGTCCTCCTTCACTGTTTTTCTACATATCATCTTGAAGCTGGGATTTAGACTAGAGACAAATCTTCTAAATCCATCATACTCCACCAATGAGAATGCCAATTCATGCAACACTATCATCCTCATCAGCTCTCGGCGTGCTAATGCCTGATTAAAGGTCCAAAGCCCCATTGGAACTCCATCAGGACTCACGATAGAAGCACTCAGTTGTCCATAAACTCTAAGAACCTTCTTCCTTTCCCTGGGAGCAACTGCTTGACGAGCATTCCTGTGAGAGCCTCCCAGCGATAACTTGGGGGTGGGCTGCGAGCATGCCACCTGGCGTGCTCTCAACCGCCGCCATGTGTCGCTCTCTGGGCGGTCCCTTCGGATTTTGTTTTTCTTTCGCATGCGTTTTCGGCTTTTTAGACATTTTCGGTTTTTTTGGCCTTTTGGCTTTCCACCGGTCTTACTTAGCTTTTGAAAAAAAATCTAACTTTTTTTGGCACAAATAAACATGTTTTTTTGCTTCCACAAGATGTACGATTTTGTTTCCACGAGAAGCACGGATTTGCTTGGCAAGAAACATGGTCGTGCCTCTCGGAATAAAAAAACATGTTTTTTCCTTCCGCTGGAGGCACGGTTTTGTTTTCGCGAGAGGCATGGTTTTGCTTCCGCGAGAGGCACGCTTTTCAGAAACAAAAAAACACGTTTTTTTCGTGAGAGGCACGGTTTTGCTTCTGCGAGAGGCACGAATGAAAAAAACATTTTTTTTCTTTTTTTTTCTTCCACGAGAGGCACGGTTTTGCTTCCCTGTGCCTCTCGGAAATAAAAAAACATGTTTTTATTATTTTTTCTTTCCATGAGAGGCACGATTCTTTTGTTCGGTTTTTTCGTTTGGTTTTTTTCGGGAAAATAGTTTGTGAAAATCTATCAACATGGGATCTAATTTTGAAGATCTCGACGCGAGGAATCCAACGGTAAAAACGGTTTAAGATTTGGACGTACAGTTTAAGAGATAAGACGTTTTGAATAAACAGGTCTTGCAAAAAGAGAAAACTCCTAGGTTGCGACCAGTGGTGCACATGCAACACCACTTGTCGCAACCCGCTGAGGTGGAAGTGATCTTTGAAAGGTGTCCTCCTCAATTAGTGACTTCAGGCTTCCCTTCTTCCCGGTATAAGCGAGACATACGGCCCCCGCTCCAGAACGCATTGGCGCTCGCATGATCTCTACACGGCCCGCAGCCTATTAGCTTTGACCGCTAGCTATATTACTTATGCACTTACAACTAGCTCTGTGATATATACACGTGTATTGGTCCACTGGTTTTTTATTCAGATGTTTTCTTATTGATGAAAAATATTTTTTGAATTTTAAAAGGTCATTAATTTGAGAGAAGTTTGTAGTTTATAAAACTTCATGAATTTGAAAAATGTTCGAGAATTGGGAAAAGGTTCATAATTTTGAAAAAAGATCATGAGTTTGAAAATTGCTCGTGAATTTGAAAAAAAATTAATGTTTTGAATAAAGATCATAATTTTGAAAAAATGGAATTCAAAACAAATTCATGAATTTTAAAAAATCAGAAATTTTAAAAAGTATCGTGATTTTGAAAAATGTTCATAAATTTGAAAAAAATATTGAATTTGAAAACTGATCGAAAACTTTGGAAAAAGCTCACAAATTTGAAAACAGCTTGGCAATTTAGAGAAAACAAAAATGAAAAAAAACTTATTGAGAAAAACAAACACTGGAAAAAAACCAGGAAACACCCTGTGGAACCTTCTAAATGGTTCTCCAAACGGGTAGGGGCAAGAGAATGATGCTAATGTATGGCGTGAATGAGAAAAAAAGTTTAATGGGTCGAGCCGAAGGTCGAACGGAGGGTGTGCGTTAGTTGCAAAAATAATAGGAACTGGCGCATAAACGTTAAGTAGGAATCATGGGTATTTTTGCCGTTTCCTAAGAAAAAAAACCCAATTTTTATCTGATTCTCAACAAAAAAGAAACCATTTGGTTTTCATTCACCTAAGAAAGAGCCAAAAAAAATGTCCATTCACCTAGAAACACCTAAATTTATTCGCTTTCCCTAAAATCTAACCCTCTTTCCAACAGATTGCGACGATTAAGGTTTAAGCATTTTAATTATTATATGCATGTGACAGTTTAATATTATATCCAAGAATATCGATCCGCATAACTAAGTACTTTTACTCCCCGCAAAAGAAAGTACTTTACATTTTTGTTTCATTTATTCAATCTATCCTGGAATTGTAGGTCCTCAACTTAGGGCCGTAGAGTGGTGGGCAAGGCAATTCTCTCTTTTGCACTCTGTTTTATGAAGAGTTATTTCATAGACCACTTTTAACAATTAAGGTTCGGCTTTAATTTACGAGGTGCTTAAATTCTAGTTATATGTTGGGTTATTTTTTTGCTGAAAGGTCTATCGCAATATACATGTTAGATAAAACCAACCCTTACAAGAGCTTTCAAGCAAGGATAAGAAATTATAGACATACTCTTGAAGAAATCGTAACCGTCTTCCATCTATATCCACCGATGGCATGCCTTCGGCAATGCTCATTGGCCGCGCTTCTCATGCGGTCCTCGCCTTCGGCCTCACGCTACGGTTTGCAAAAACTGACTAATGCGGCGCCATAAAAAATTCCAGGCACCTAACGTTTAGCAAAACCGCCAAAAGAAAAATAGAAAACTTCTCCAAAGCACACCTCTTTTCCTTGGTAGCGGAGATTTCCAAGCGGGGCTTAGTAGACTTAGATGGAGGGATAAATGGGTTTTTTGTGGGTAGGGATAAATATTGTTGATAATCCATTCAACCCCCAAAGCATAGTGTACTCCAGAGTGACATGCTACAGTATTGATCCTTCAAATATCAGGAACAATTGTAGTCTTTGGCCTCTCTTACTAATTATCACATGCTTATCGAAGTAGAATATGCATGCATGCATTTATAAAAATGAATGTATGCACATTTATATGTGTGTTTGTGTCTGTGCCGTGTTCAAAAAATAAAACTCAGTGACGTGCTAGATATGACCATGCTCGTAACGACGGTGAGTTGCTACATATTACTCACTTCGTCTAATAATATAAGAGCGTTTTTGACACTACACTAGTTTTAAAAACATTTTTATATTATAGGATGGAGGAAGTACATTCTAAAGGGTTATCATACACGTACATACGTGCATACATATATTGTCGTCAATACCAATGCAATTTGGCGCGCGACCTATACGGTGCACGTAGCAAGATATGCATGATCGGGGGATCAGGACAGGGATAGTGCATGAGATCGGTCGTATCCGACTAGCAACTGCACATCGATTGATAATTGATACTACATGTTCATGGATGGCTCTGTTTCGTCCTCTTCGATGAGTGCATGATTCTATCTTCAGTTCACCTGATATCAAATCACATATGTCAATGTATTTTGGATGTGTTTATAAGAGTAGGGTGACGTGTGTGTTCATAAGAGCAAGGGTGTGTGAGCATATATTTATGTACTGTGCTTCTAGAAAAAAAATACAACAGTGTATATATTTATGTCACTAGTTGTGTCTCTCTACTCAGTTTTGCCATTAGAAGTTACAATTACTCAAAAATGCCATTGACCTATGAGATGTTTGCTCAAAAATATCATTAGATATCTAAAAAATGACATAGTTCGGTTAGATGTTTGCTCAAAAATGCCATTAGACATTGTTATTTTTACGTCAAACCCGTTGACCATGTTATATGACAAAAATAAGCCTAGACACACATATCAGTTCTATCTATCTCACAATGATAAGTGTGGACCCACTTGTCAGGAGTAACTAAGCGAATAATTTGATAGAAAAATAAGAACGATGTTGGGATCAAGTAGGCCTCACACTTTATTGTAGTGAGATAGTAGAGGGAGAGCTAGCATGTTGGTCCATAGATATTTATGTCATTATAACATGGCAAAAAAGATTTGAGATCATAATAGTGGTGTCTATAGTGACATTTTTGAGCATGTGTCTAATGAAGCGATGACATTTTTAAGCAGTTGAAATTTCTAGTGGCAAAACTGAATAGTGGGACACAACCGGTGGCATATAAATGATAAAAACCCAAATTAATTTTATGTGATGATGAGGAGAAACACTTGAAGACAAATTATACGGTTGATTGATGAAAGTAATTACCACAACTAGTAGCTCCTTCAATTGCATTATATTCATAAAGGCCTTGGATCGATTTATTGCCGAGACAGAGCGGCAGGCATGCACACAGGGGAACACGTAAGCGTACTAGGCTTAATATAGCACACACACGATACGACACGACACGACACGACACAACCGAAACAACAACTTATTCATCACCAATTCTCTCTCTTGTGGTCGTACACACACAGTGGGTCTGAGTTAGACTTTTAGAGGAGTGACTTGGGCGCGATACGGCCGAGGCGGACGGCGTTGACGTAGTCGCGCGGGCTGTGGGAGGCGAGGCCGGGGACGAGCAGGCCGGAGGCGCGGTAGAGCAGGGAGACGGGGCCCTCGCGGTAGTCCTTGCCGGCCCTCGTCCAGAGGAAGGCCCCCTTGAGCAGGTCCCCCAGCGCGTTGCCGTACATGGACAGCAGGTATCGCGGGTCGAAGTAGTTGGGGTTGGGCGCGTCGCCGGGGAGCACCTTCCCGTCGTACCACCCGTCGTAGTACACGCAGGAGCCGCCGTGGGTGAACTCCGCCACGGGCGGCGCGTCGAACGGTACCCGCGGCACCACGTCGTAGCGGTACACCACGCGGTAGAAGGCCGTCGCCTTCTCCACCTCGGCCCGGAAGAAGCTGACGAAGGTGGCGTCGCCCACGCGCGGCTGCCCGTAGGTCTGCACGGTGCCGAGCCTGCCCAGGATCTCCGTCTCCCCGTGCAGCGCCAGCAGCGCCGGGAAGACGGCGGCGAGCGCGCCGCCCAGGCTGTGGCCGGTGATGAGAGCCGGGTGCGGGTGAGCTTGATGGTGCGGGACACTCCGGGAGCTTTGTAGTAGGTGATGTGTTGCGATGGGGGCGGGGCCGTTGGGGGGTCTTGGGGAAGGCGCGGTTGGTGTTCTTGCGTTCTCTGAGACCAACGCTTAGGAAGCCGGCGTGGACGTGGCCCATGGCGCCCATGCCCAGCCATGACAGGTTCACGTCTGTCGACCAGTCCTGCATGTTGAATGGCTCCGTGCCACGGAACGCCACCACGACCACGCTCGCATCCTTGGCCCGATCTGTGAAAACGAACGCCTGTGTCGTGTCCTCCTTGAGAAACTCTGCAGATACGTACAGATTAATACTAGCAATTCTCTCGGTGATCCAAGTAGTTTAACCATCTCGATCTCTTGATTAATTCGTGCTAGCTTTGATACTTACTGTTCCAGCCGTTGTAGAACCCCACGAAATTGAACTGCAAATTACCGCGCACATATATTAGCTTACTAATTAGATATATAAATATAATGCTCCTTGGTTATCATTCGAACTTCTTTAAAATGTCTGCTAATATACATGTAAGATTACATGGCTTAGAAGGAAATATTATTATGCAGTTGGGAAAGAAAATCTCTACTAGTTTGTCCACGTATATCAGTGGAGGCCTACGGTGAAATTCAGGGCAGTCACAGTGAAATTTTCTTGGTGTGGGATTTGGTTTGGTGGGGTGGTTGGGGGTAGTTAGTAATCCAATCTCCAGTTAATTTAGCATTTTAGAAAACAATTATATGTGCTACGTGAAAATCCATCCTGTATTCACCGACGTTGGGGGCCGTGCATAGTTGTGCACGAGTCAGCAGATCTATGATAACTTTGCACAATAGGAAAACAGATCTAAAATAACCACATGTCTATATATTTTTGTACAGACACTTGTCTCCGCGCATCGATTCATGCATGCAGATTGGCATAGAAAAATTAAAGCCCCGCATGTGTATATGTTTGTCCCAAAATGATTGATGTCCTTGCTACCGTTGAGCAGTGTTAGCTGCCGTCCTGTTCTCATGCATACATATAGTCCAACTTGTACGCATTAGATCATTTTTTTCTTCGAAAAACGCATTAGATCATTTTTTTCTTCGAAAAACGCATTAGATCATTTGATCTGTCCACTTGTATTTCACTTGTCTCTAAATGTTTTTTCCTTTAATAATCAGAATGTATGCAGTTACGTTGCTGCACGTAGAGTAAGTATATTTTTAGGAAAAGGATTTTGTTGATCATTTTATGTGTGTAATTTTAGTTACCTTCCACACGTTGTTGACCACGTTCTTGACGAAGGCGGCGTTCTCGTACGCGATCTTGGCCGCCATGACTGTGATCTCGAGGATGAGGTACTGGCGCAGGACGAGGGGCGTCCCAGCCGTCACGTACCCGCCGCTCTCAAGGTCCGCCACCTCGCCGGAGACCACGACGTCGAGCACCTGCAGCTGCCGCATGTCGCCGACAGATGCTGCTGGTGCCGGCTTCAGCTCTGTCCTCCCGTCGATCATCCCGATCATCGTCCGGAAGTTGGCCGCCTCCCGGCGCGGGATCACCAGCTTAACTGCATGTGGAGTGCGCGCATCAAGTCATGCGTTACATCCATTCCACGCGCATTCAATTCAGATCAGGTGTTGCTATCATGCATGCGTGCTCCATTTGATTTAATGACTAGTACGAGCTATCAATTCATGTTAGGTACTGATACGTTCAGCTGCTAAATGCTAGCAAAATTTGTTGTACAGGCGAGCTGCTTCATTAACCAACTGTACTCCTACGTACTCATGCATACATATCCTGACTTAAGTGTTTTCTATGGTGGAAATATGCATGGCAATTAATATGCATATATTATATGTGGCATGCGTTGATTAGGACAGTAACTTGGTCATACGAAAGAAAGGAAAAACAGACATGACACTTGGGAACAAATAAAAAATACGAGTTGATGGTGTGTCATTTGCTTACAAACCCTCCACATGCATGACTTCTACACATGGACACAGTCTTCAAATGCAAGTTCTATCGTTACGTTGAGGATACTGGATGATTTAATCTTCCGAATTATGAAGATATATATTCATTTTTTTGTTATATATCAACAGTTAAAAGTCACATAAATCTGACTTCTTCCCATAAAGAAAAGGTAAATATGAACTCACATTTATATATGTGTGTTTTATGTGTTGTTGTAAGGATTTAGCACATATATGTACTTAAACTTGATTAAATTAACACTCTAGCACTTGGAAACAACCATAAAGAAAAACCCCTCTCTCTCTCTCTCACACACACACACACAAGACAAATATAAGAAGAAGAAGGAGAAATAGTGAGAATACGGCGAACTTTAGTTAATTTGACAACAAAACATAAAAATATTACGTGTGAAGGAAATATGTGAAACAACTTGCATGGAGAATGGCACATAGTAAGACAGAAAAAATATTTAGAAAAATAGCCATGCACTCACACACACACACACACACACACATATATATATATATATATATATAGAGAGAGAGAGAGAGAGAGAGAGAGAGAGAGGATCATACATGGTGTCGTTCTGGGTCGTCCATGTAGAGAAACTTACCACATGCAGTCATTACACATGGTTCCATACCTTTATATATCCATGTCGTCAATTTGTTGGTCCTTTACTCATTTACTTGATTATAGTTAAACACGCTACACGTTTGTACATAGTAAATTTATTTTGTGACTCAAATTAAATCAAGTTCAGCTAAACTGGAATTGATCATCAGCTTGGCGTCGTGCACATGTACATATATTCGTCTCAATTTGTGTTAGCTCCCATTTCAAGTTGATAGTGCATGAGTTAATTAGGGTCAAGATGGTCATATGATATACTGTGAATACGTACATCTGATGATGTTCCATATGATGCCGAGCAGGCCTCCGTTGAGGGCGAAGAAGTTGAGGAGGAGCTCGACGATGGCCCCGATTATCTTTGCCGGGTAGTAGGCAGCAGCGAGGGCCTTCTGGATGATCTCGGTGAGCGTGACGAAGATGTCGCCCGGCGTGATGCCGACGTCGCGGGTCGTCTGGTCGCCGGCGTCGACGAAGGCATAGCTGGTGATGGGCCGGCGCAGGATCAGCAGGGACAGGATGTCGATGAACCGCACCTTCTCCGGTCGGATGATCAGCTTCTCCTCCCCCAACTTGGGACGACCAGCAGCAGCTGATCCGGCCGCCGCCATGCTCGCCGAGGGGCGAGTGCTTCTTCCTAGCTTAGCCTGACTACGTGATGTGTGTGTAGTTAGTGAACGATCGATGAGCTCAAGGCACACTGATACACTGGGGAGAAGGGGTGCCTTTTATAGGGCTTTGGAGGGAGACAGGCAGGGCCGGGCCAAGCCGGGCCGGGCTGGGCTTGCTGTTGAGTGATTGATTGGCTAGGGCCAAGGTAGATGGCTAGCTAGGGTTTTGCGTACGTAGTAGGGCCGGTGCATGCATGCGCTTGCTGGCTTGTCACCGCGTTTTGTGGATCACGTGGCATGTGACTCTGAGCTGTGTGGCTCGATCCTTCACCGGCAACGTCTTTTATTTACCAGTTGTGGGGTTGGTGGGTGACTTTCTTTAGCAGCAGTTGGTATTGGTTATATACTAAATGACCCTTTCTTGACCTTAATTAATTATTTCATTGATCCCATTCAAAATTTATTTCTGAATCTGGTCCTGGAAGTCACGCCAAACCGTTCCAAGTGATTCCTACACTTAATGAAGTCAAATTGTTTGGCTTCACTCACTGTGTGTATGGGGTACTCCAAACGATTTTAAGTGTTTGAAATCTGCATTTGGTTCGGCTCCACTGTGTGTATAAGCCGCTACAAATGGTTTGGTGTGACTTTGGGGGCTAGATTGCGAAATGTTAGAAGGATGGAGAGGGATTGGTGGAATCGTTGATTGTATTGCTTGATCCTCATGGGCATATATATATAGGAGTACAAAATGATAAACTTGAAGTACAAGACAAGGCAGGACAAAATCCTAGTCTATCCTATACTTCCTAATAATCATATACTCAACACCCCCCGCAGTCACAACGGTAGCGACGCAGACGGAGAGACTGGAGAAGAATCCGAAGGCAAGCCGACGGACACCCCCTCCCCCAGAGTCGTAACAGTCGATGCATCGCGGAAGTCGTGGCTGGAGTGAAAACCGACGAGGTTGCTCAAGCAAGGCGGTAGCCTTTTGTGCCGTTTGTCGAGGTAGCCGAGAGCGTAGGGTGGTGTAGCCGTGCAAAGAATGTCGTGGTCGATGTCGAGTCGGGGTGGCTGGTGTCGAGGAAGTCACCGTGGAGCCGCGGGCGCAAGGAGGCACTGAGTTAGTCATGCGCGCAGTGGTGTCGAAGTAGTGGTGCGTCGGGAAGAAGACGTTGTTGACGACGTGGCACGGCGGGTTTGCCAAGCTCAGGGACACATCATGGACAAAGGCACACATCGGTGTTGCCAGCACCGAGCATGCATAGACGGACGAATACGAAGTTGACGAAGCGCCGCTCCAGGCTTGCCAGGCCCAGGGACACATCATGGATGAAGGCACGCATCGGGGTTGCCAGTACCGGCATGCGTAGACGGACGAAGACAAAGTTGACGAAGCGCCGCTCTAGGCTTGCCAGGCTCGGCGACACATCGTGGACGAAGGCACGCATCGGTGTTGCCAGCACCGGGCATGCGTAGACTGGGACCTGCACGAGCTATACACCATGTCAGAGAAGTTGGAGAGGCCAGCAGAGAAGGACTCGACAACGGTTCCAGCGCCAATCGGCGCGGGGCCGATGTCACCAACAGTGGTCGGCGTAGATGAAGCTGGCGGGGTAGATGACGGCGTCGCTGGCGACGAACTGGTGCTGGACGAAGATGAAGGGGGTGGACGGGCGGCGGCTTGGTAAGGAGCGCGACGACGATGCTCGAAGTAGATGAGGAGCCCGACAACGTGACGAAGACCAGCGCGGACGGTGGTGTTCCCGTGCCGAGGGAGACGGCACAACGCATACCACGGGAGGGTGACGCGCAGGGACGGCGGAGTGGACTGGGATTGTGAAGCTACAGCGCGAAGGGGCGCGGGCGGGCAGGTGGGCTGGGTGGGGACGCGCGGGTCGAGGCGCTTGCCCGGATGGCGGCGCAGCGAATGAAATCGATAGTGCAACAGCGGGAATGGTTCGGGACGGCGATGTTGGACCATGTGCCACGCTCGCTACGGACTGACGGGGGCGCCGCATCGGTGGACGAGGGTGGTGCAGCCAGGGAGGCTAGAGCGGACGGTCTCGAGGCGGGGGTGGGCACGGGTCGGCACCTGGCTCGAAGGGGCGACGCAGCGATGACGAGGGTTGGTGCAGTCGGGAGAAGAACCGTGGGGCGGCGGCTGATACATCTCCAACGTATCTATAATTTATGAAGTATTCATGCCATGTTTACAATAATTTTATATGATTTTGGTATGATTTGGTTAGAACTAACCTGGACTGACGCTGTTTTCAGCAGAACTACTGTGATGTCGTTTTTTTGTGCAGAAATAAAAGTTCTCGAAATGGGCTGAAAATTTATGGTGATTTTTTATGGACCAAAAGAGACCCCTGAAGCACAAGAGTTGGACCAGGTGGTGACCGAGGAGTCCACAAGCCAGGGGCGCGCCCTGAGGTCTTGTGGGCCCCTCGGGCACCTCCTTGATGTGAGACCGACGCCAAAAATTCTTACAAATGCCAAAACCCCCGAAAAGAACCCTAGATCAGAAGTTCCGCCGCCGCAAGCCTCTGTAGCCACGAAAAATCAATCTAGGCCCTCTCTGGCACCCTTCCGGAGGGGGCCATCATCACCGGAGGCCATGGAGGAGGAAGCCAGAGGGAGCCATCATCACCATGGAGGCCAAGGACCAGAGGGAGAACCTCTCCCCATCTAGGGGGAGGCCATGGAGGAGGAAGCACAAGTGGGAGACTCTCTCCCCCTCTCTCTCGGTGGCGCCGGAGTGCCGCCGGGGACACCATCGCCGCGGTGATCGTCTTCAGCAACATCATCATCTTCATCACCTTCCTCATCTCTTTTAAGCAGTCCACTCTCCCGCACCCTGTTGTAGTCCCCTACTTTAACATGATGTTTTATGCCACATATTATGATCCAATGATGTGTTGCCATCGTATGATGTTTTGAGTAGATTTCTTTCTCTTTTGGGTTGATTGATGATCTAGATTGGTTTGAGTTGTATGTTTTATTTTGGTGATGTCCTATGGTGCCTTCCGTGCCATGCACACGTGAAGGATTCCCGTTGTAGGGTGTTGCAATACGTTCATGATTCTCTTATAGTGGGTTGCTAGAGTGACAGAAGTTTAAACCCGAGTAAGGTGGTTGTTGCGTATGGGATAAAGGGGACTTGATACTTTAATGCTATGGTTGGGTTTTACCTTAATGATCTTTAGTAGTTGCAGATGCTTGCTAGAGTTCCAATCATAAGTGCATATGATCTAAGTAGAGAAAGTATCTTAGTTTATGCCTCTCCCTCATATAAAATTGCAATAATGATTACCGATCTTGTTAACAATTGCCTAGGACAATTCCGTACACCGATCCATCATTATTCCACACTCACTATTTATAATATATAGTAGTATATTCTAACTTTATGTTAACAACACCTATTTCTATATTTTAGCTCTCTGGTATCATGCAAAGCTACCCTCTTCATACCCACAGCGTAGTTTTATTTCTCATTTCTAGATGGAATGAAACGTTCGGTGTATGTAGAGTCGTATCAGTGGCAGATAGGACTTGAGAGAATATTGATCTTACCTTTAGCTCCTTGTGGGTTCGCATCAGAAATAGAAATATCATTGGGATTCTCCGGTGTGTCTATAACAGGTTCACTAGAAGCATGCAAAGTCCTATCAGTTTTCTTTTTCTTTTTATTAGAAGGACTAGGTGCACCAGTATTAATTCTCTGAGAATCTTGCTCAATTCTCTTAGGATGTCCTTCATGATACAAAGGTTCCTGAGTCATTTTACCACCTCTAGTCATAACCCTAACAACATTATCATTATTCTTACTATTCAACTCATTAAGCAAATCATCATGTGCCTTAAGTACTTGTTCTACTTGAGTTGTAACCATGGAAGCATGTTTACTAATAAGCTTAAGATCATTAACAGTTCTACTCATATAATCACCCAAGTAGTCAAGCATGTGAGCATTACGTTTTAGTTGTCTACTAACATAAGCATTGAAGTTTTCTTGTTTAACAATAAAATTATCAAACTCATCCAAGCATTGACTAGCAGACTTATTATAAGGAATATCACCTTCATCAAATCTATAGAGAGAGTTTACCTCTACTACCAGTGTCGGGTTATCAAGACCATGTATTTCCTCAATAGGCGGTAGATTCTTAACATCTTCAGCTTTAATACCTTTTTCTTTCATAGATTTCTTTGCCTCTTGCATACCTTCAGGACTGAGAAATAGAATACCTCTTTTCTTCGAGGCTGGCATAGGAGTTGGTTCAGGAAGTGTCCAATTATTATCATTACTCAATATATTATGTTGGAAACATGCCCTAGAGGCAATAATAAATTAGTTATTATTATATTTCATTGTTCATGATAATCGTTTATTATCCATGCTAGAATTGTATTGATAGGAAACTCAGATACATGTGTGGATACATAGACAACACCATGTCCCTAGTAAGCCTCTAGTTGACTAGCTCGTTGATCAATAGATGGTTACGGTTTCCAGACCATGGACATTGGATGTCATTGATAACGGGATCACATCATTAGGAGAATGATGTGATGGACAAGACCCAATCCTAAGCCTAGCACAAGACCCAATCCTAAGCCTAGCACAAGACCCAATCCTAAGCCTAGCACAAGACCGTGTAGTTCGTATGCTAAAACTTTTCTAATGTCAAGTATCATTTCAGACCATGAGATTGTGCAACTCCCGGATACCGTAGGAGTGCTTTGGGTGTGACAAACATCACAACGTAACTGGGTGGTTATAAAGGTGCCCTACGGGTATCTCTGAAAGTGTCTGTTGGGTTGGCACGAATCGAGACTGGGATTTGTCACTCCGTGTAAACGAAGAGGTATCTCTGGGCCCACTCGGTAGGACATCATCATAATGTGCACAATGTGATCAAGGAGTTGATCACGGGATGATGTGTTACAGAACGAGTAAAGAGACTTGCCGGTAACAAGATTGAACAAGGTATCGGGATACCGACGATCGAATCTCGGGCAAGTATCGTACCGATAGACAAAGGGAATTGTATACGGGATTGATTGAATCCTTGACATCGTGGTTCATCCGATGAGATCATCGTGGAGCATGTGGGAGCCAACATGGATATCTAGATCCCGCTGTTGGTTATTGACCGGAGAGTTGTCTCGGCCATGTCTGCATGACTCCCGAACCCGTAGGGTCTACACACTTAAAGTTCGATGACGCTAGCGTTATAGGGAAAGTATGTACGCGGTTACCGAATGTTGTTTGGAGTCCCGGATGAGACACCGGACGTCACGAGGAGTTCCGGAATGGTCTAGAGGTAAAGATTGATATATATGAAGTATGGTTTTGGCCACCGGAAGTGTTTCGGGCATCACCGGTAGTGTACCGGGACCACCTGAGGGGTCCGGGGGTCCACCGGGAGGGGCCACGGGCCCCGGAGGCATACATGGGCCAAGTGTGAGAAGGGACCAGCCCCTAGGTGGGCTGGGGCGCCTCCCCACCAAGGCCCATGCGCCTAGAGAGAAGAGGGGGCAAACCCTAAGGGCAGATGGGCCCTAAGGCCCATGCCTGGTGCGCCTCCCTCCCCCCACTTGGCCGCCACCCTAGATGGGATCTAGGGCTGCCGCACCCCTTGGGGTGGGAACCCTAGGTGGGGGCGCAGCCCTCCCTCTCCCCCTATATATAGTGGAGGCAAAGGGGCAGCCCAACACACGAAGTTCTTCCCATGTTGGCGCAGCCCTACCCCTCTCCCTCCTCGTCTCTCGTAGTGCTTGGCGAAGCCCTGCTAGAGTCCCGCGCTCCTCCACCACCACCACGCCGTCGTGCTGCTGCTGGACGGAGTCTTCCCCAACCTCTCCTTCTCCCCTTGCTGGATCAAGGCATAGGAGACGTCACCGGGCTGCATGTGTGTTGAACGCGGAGGCGCCGTTGTTCGGCGCTTAGATCGGAATCAACCGCGATCTGAATCGCTACGAGTACGACCTCCTTCATCCGCGTTCTTGCAACGCTTCCGCTTAGCGATCTACAAGGGTATGTAGATGCACTCTCCTTCCCCTCGTTGCTAGATTACTCCATAGATTGATCTTGGTGATGCGTAGAAAATTTTAAATTTCTGCTAAGATCCCCAACAGTGGCATCATGAGCTAGGTCAATGCGTAGTTTCTATGCACGAGTAGAACACAAGTTGTTGTGGGCGTCGATTTTGTCAATTTACTTGCCGTTACTAGTCTTATCTTGATTCGGCGGCATCGTGGGATGAAGCGTCCCGGACCGACCTTACACGTACTCTTACGTGAGACAGGTTCCACCGACTGACATGCACTAGTTGCATAAGGTGGCTAGCGGGTGTCTGTCTCTCCCGCTTTAGTCGGATCGGATTCGATGAAAAGGGTCCTTATGAAGGCTAAATAGAAATTGGCATATCACGTTGTGGTTTTGGCGTAGGTAAGAAACGTTCTTGCTAGAAACCTATAGCAGCCATGTAAAAACTTGCAACAACAATTAGAAGACGTCTAACTTGTTTTTGCAGCATGTGCCGTGTGATGTGATATGGCCAAAAGGATGTGATGAATGATATATGTGATGTATGAGATTGGTCATGTTCTTGTAATAGGAATCACGACTTGCATGTCGATGAGTATGACAACTGGCAGGAGCCATAGGAGTTGTCTTAATTTATTTATGACCTGCGTGTCAACATAAACGTCATGTAATTACTTTACTTTATTGCTAAAGTGTTAGCCATAGTAGTAGAAGTAATAGATGACGAGACAACTTCAAGAAGACACGATGATGGAGATCATGGTGTCATGCCGGTGACAACGATGATCATGGAGCCCCGAAGATGGAGATCAAAAGGAGCAAATGATATTGGCCATATCATGTCACTATTTGATTGCATGTCATGTTTATCATGTTTTACATCTTATTTGCTTAGAACGACGGTAGCTTAAATAAGATGATCCCTCGCATCATTGTTGAGAAATCGTTAATGGTAGCTGCTCGGTTGGCTAGCGAGTAGGGGATTAATCGGCTAATCGGCAAGTTAATCAGCCATTTAATCAATTAATCGGACGATTTTTTGGTTTATCGGCTACTCGGTGACCCTATGAGTAGGGATTAATCGGCAAGTTAACTGGTTAATCGGATGAATTCTTGAACAAGGCTCGCAATAATTTCAAGAAAGTGTTCCCCCGTGCACCATTGCGAAGGTTCGTTGTTTCGAAGCACCATGTAATGATCGGGTGTGATAGATTCTAACGTTCGAATACAACGGGTGTAAGCCAGATTTACACACGCAATACACTTAGGTTGACTTGATGAGCCTAGCATGTACATACATGGCCTCGGAACACGGAAGACCGAAAGGTCGAGCATGAGTCGTATAGAAGATACGATCAACATGAAGATGTTCACCGATGTTGACTAGTCCGTCTCACGTGATGATCGGACACGGCCTAGTTGACTCGGATCATGTTTCACTTAGATGACTAGAGGGATGTCTATCTGAGTGGGAGTTCATTAAATAATTTTATTAGATGAACTTAATTATCATGAACATAGTCTAAATTATCTTTGCAAATATGTTGTAGATAAATAGCTCACGTTGTAGCTCCCTGTTTCAATACGTTCCTAGAGAAAGACCAAGTTGAAAGATATTGTAAGCAATGATGCGGACTGGGTCCGTAGTCCAAGGAGTGTCCTCACTGCTACACAGAAGGCTTACGTCTTTGATGCACCGCTCGACATGCGAACCCCTACAACATCGTATGTGGATGTTGTGAACACCTGACAGACACATCCTGATGACTACTTGATAGTTTAGTGCACCATACTTTACGGCTTAGAATCAGGATTCCAATGACGTTTTGAATGCCATAAGACATATGAGATGTTCCAAGAGCTAAAATTGGGATTTCAGGCTCATGCCCGTGTTGAGAGGTATGAGACCTCTGACATGTTCTTTTGCCAATAAGATGGAGGAGAATAGCTCAGCTAGTGAGCATGTGCTCAGAATATCTGGGTGCTACAATCACTTAAATCAAGTGGGAGTTAAACTTCCAGATAAGATAGTGATTGATAGAGTTCTCTAGCCACTATCACTAAGATACTAGATCTTCGTGATGAACTATGACATGCAAGGGATGGAGTTGATCCCAGAGCTATTCGCGGTGCTTAAGACCGCAAAAGGTAGAAATCAAGAAGGAGCATCAAGTGTTGATGGTTTAACAAGACCACTGGTTTCAAGAAGGGCAAGGGCTAGAAGGGAAACTTCATGGATGGCAAACCAGTTGCCGCTCCAGTGAAGGAACCCAAGGTTGAACCCAAACCCGAGACTAAGTGCTTCTATTGTAAGGGGAACGGTCACTGGTAGCGGAATTACCCCAAATGCATGGTAGATAAGAAGGCTGGAAACTTCAACAAAGTATATACGTGTTATTAATGTGTACCTCACTAGTACTCCTGGTAGCACCTGGGTATTGGATACTGGTTCAGTTGCTATTATTGGTGACTTGAAGCAAAAGCTACGGACTAAACGGAGACTGGCTAAGGGTGAGGTGACGATGTGTGTTGGAAGTGTTTCCAAAGTTGATGAGATCACCATCGCACGCTCCATCTGCCTTCGGGATTAGTATTGAACCTAGATAAATGTTATCAGGTGTCTATGTTGAGCATGAATATGATTAGATCATGTTCATTGCAATACGGTTATTCATTTAAGTTAGAGAATACTGGTTATTCTATTTACATGAATAATACCTTTCATGGTCATGCACCCTATGTGAATGGTTCATTGAATCTCAGTCGTGGTAATACACATGTTCACGCCAAATGATGTAGAGTTAATAATGATAGTACCACTTTCTTGTGGCACTGCCACTTAGGTCATATTGGCGTAAGATGCATGAAGAAACTCCATATCGATGGATGTTTGGAGTCACTTGGTTTTGAATCGCTTGACACATGCGAGCCATGCCTTGCGAGCAGGATGACTAAGACCCCGTTTTCAGGTACAATGAAATGGGCAAGTGACTTGTTGGAAATCATACATGCTGATGCATGTGATCCAATGAGAATTGAAGCGTGCGGTGGATGTCGCTATTTTCTCATCTTCACTGACGATTTGAGTAGATATAGGTATATTTACTAAATGAAGCACAAGTCTGAAACGTTTGAAAAGTTCAAGCGATTTCAGAGTGAAGTTAAGAACCATCATAACAAGAAGATCAAATTCCTATGATCTGATCGATGAGAATTTCTAATTTATGAGTTTGGAAATCACTTAAGACATTGTGGAATTTTTACAGAGTTGAAGCCACCTGGAACACCACAGGGTAATGGTGTGTTCGGACGTCGTAATCGAACCTTATGAGATATGGTGCAATCTATGATGTCTCTTACCGATCTACCGTTTTCATTTTGAGGTTATGCGTTAGAGACAGCTGCATTCACTTTAGCTAGGACACCATATAAGTCCGTTGAGACAACGTCGTATGAACATTGGTTTGGCAAGAAACCAAAGTTGTCATTTCTTAATGTTTTGGGCTGCGATGCTCAAGGCTTCAGCCGGAGAAGCTCGAACCCAAAGCGGACAAACACATCTTCATAGGATACCCAAAGGTGAAAGTTGGGTATACCTTCTATCTCAGATCCGAGGGCAAATTATTTGTCGCTAAGAACGGGTCCTTTCTCGAGAAGGAGTTTCTCTCGAAAGAATTGAGTGGGAGGAAGATAGAACTTGATGAGGTTGTTGAACCTTTACTTCAACCACAGAGTGATGCAACACAGAAAGATATTTTCTGTGGCGCCTACGTCTGTTGAATAGGAAGTTAATGATAGTGATCATGAAACTTCAGATCAAGTTGCTATCGAACCTCGTAGGTCGACAAGGATATGTACTACTCCTGAGTGGTACGGTAATCCTGTCTTAGAGATCAAGTTGTTAGACAACAATGAACCTACGAGCTATGGAGAAGCGATGGTGGGCCTGTATTCCGACAAATGGTTAGAAGCCATGAAATCCGAGATAGGATCCATGTATCAGAACAAAGTATGGACTTTGGTGGACTTGCCCGATGATTGTCAAGCCATTGAGATAAATGGATCTTTAAGAGGAAGACGGACGTGGGCGGTAATGTTACCGTCTATGAAGCTCGACTTGTGGGAAAGAGTCTTTTCACAAGTTCAAGGAGTTGACTACGATGAGAATTTCTCACCCGTAGCGATGCTTAAGTCCATCGGTATCATGTTAGCATTAGCTGTATTTTTCGATTATGAAATCTGACAGATGGATGTCAAAAACAAGTTTTCTTACCAGTTTTCGTAAGAAAAAGTTGTATGTGATACAATAAAAGGTTTTGTCGATCCTAAGGATGCTAAAAGGTATGCTGGCTCCAGCAATCCTTCTATGGACTAGAGCAAGCATCTCGAAGTCGGAATATATGCTTTGATGGAGTGATCAAAGCTTTTAGGTTTATACAATGTTTGCTAGAAACTTGTATTTACAAGAAAGTTAGTGGGATCACTACAACATTTCTGATAAGTATATGTGGATGACATATTGTTGATCCAAAATAATGTAGAATTTCTGGAAAGCATAAACGGTTGTTTAAAGAGTGATTTTCAAAGGAAGACCTGGATAAAGCTGCTTACATATTGGGCATCAAGATCTATAGAGATAGATCAAGACGCCTGATGATACTTTCAAAGAATGCACACCTTGACATGTTTTTGAAGGAGTTCAAAATAGATCAGTCAAAGAAGGGGTTCTTACCTGAGTTGTAAGGTGTGAAGTTGAGTAAGACTCAAAGCTTGACCACGGCAGAAGAAAGAGGAAGGACGAAGGTCGTCCCTATGCTTTTGTCATAGGCTCTATACGGTATGCCATGCTGAGTACCGCACCTGATGTGTGCCTTGCCACATGTCTGGCAAGAGGGTGCAAAGGTGATCTAGGAGTGGATCACCAGATAGCGGTCAAAATTATCTTTAGAGGAATAAGGAAATGTTTCTCAGTTATGAGGTGATAAAGAGTTCGACGTAAAGAGTTATGTCGATGCAAGCTTAACACCTATCCGGATAGCTCTGAGTAGAGATACCGGATATGTATAATGGAGCAACAATTTGGAATAGCTCCAAGTGGAACGTGGTAGCAGCATCTACGATATGACATAAAGTTTTGCGAAAAACATAGGGATCTGAATATTGCAGACCCGTTGACTACAACCTCTCTCACAAGCATAACATGATCAAACCCACAACTCATTGAGTGTTAATCACATAGTGATGTGAACTAGATTATTGAGTCTAGTAAACTCTTTGGATGTTGGTCACATGGCGATGTGACCTGTGAGTGTTAATCACATGGCGATGTGAACTAGATTATTGACTCTAGTGCAAGTGGGAGAATGTTAGAAATATGCCCTAGAGGCAATAATAAATTAGTTATTATTATATTTCATTGTTCATGATAATTGTTTATTATCCATGCTAGAATTGTATTGATAGGAAACTCAGATACATGTGTGGATACATAGACAACACCATGTCCCTAGTAAGCCTCTAGTTGACTAGCTCGTTGATCAATATATGGTTACGGTTTCCTGACCATGGACATTGGATGTCGTTGATAACGGGATCACATCATTAGGAGAATGATGTGATGGAGAAGACCCAATCCTAAGCCTAGCACAAGATCGTGTAGTTCATATGCTAAAGCTTTTCTAATGTCAAGTATCATTTCCTTAGACCATGAGATTGTGCAACTCCCGGATACCATAGGAGTGCTTTGGGTGTGCCAAATGTCACAACGTAACTGGGTGGCTATAAAGGTGCACTACGGGTATCTCTGAAAGTGTCTATTGGGTCGGCACGAATCGAGACTGGGATTTGTCACTCCGTGTAAACGGAGAGGTATCTCTGGGCCCACTCGGTAGGACATCATCATAATGTGCACAATGTGATCAAGGAGTTGATCACGGGATGATGTGTTATGGAACGAGTAAAGAGACTTGCCGGTAACAAGATTGAACAAGGTATCGGGATACCGGCGATCGAATCTCGGGCAAGTATCGTACCGATAGATAAAGGGAATTGTATACGGGATTGATTGAATCCTTGACATCGTGGTTCATCCGATGAGATCATCGTGGAGCATGTGGGAGCCAACATGGGTATCCAGATCCCGCTGTTGGTTATTGACTGGAGAGTTGTCTCGGCCATGTCTGCATGACTCCCGAACCCGTAGGGTCTACACACTTAAGGTTCGATGACGCTAGGGTTATAGGGAAAGTATGTACGCGGTTACCGAATGTTGTTCGGAGTCCCGGATGAGATCCCGGACGTCACGAGGAGTTCCGGAATGGTCCGAAGGTAAAGATTGATATATAGGAAGTATGGTTTTGGCCACCGGAAGTGTTTCGGGCATCACCGGTAGTGTATCGGGACCACCTGAGGGGTCCGGGGGTCCACCGGGAGGGGCCACGGGCCCCGGAGGCATACATGGGCCAAGTGTGAGAAGGGACCAGCCCCTAGGTGGGCTGGGGAGCCTCCCTACCAAGGCCCATGCGCCTAGAGAGAAGAGGGGGCAAACCCTAAGGGCAGATGGGCCCTAAGGCCCATGCCTGGTGCGCCTCCTCCTCCCCCCCACTTGGCCGCCACCCCAGATGGGGATTGGGGCTGCCGTCACCCCTAGGGTGGAAACCTTAGGTGGGGGCGCAGCCCTCCCTCTCCCCCTATACATAGTGGAGGCAAAGGGGCAGCCCACACACGAAGTTCTTCCCCTGTTGGCGCAGCCCTACCTCTCTCCCTCCTCGTCTCTCGTAGTGCTTGGTGAAGTCCTGCTGGAGTTCCGCGCTCCTCCACCACCACCACGCCGTCGTGCTGCTGCTAGACAGAGTCTTCCCAACCTCTCCTTCTCCCCTTGCTGGATCAAGGCGTAGGAGACGTCACCGGGCTGCACGTGTGTTGAACGCGGAGGCGCCGTTGTTCGGCGCTTAGATCGGAATCAACCGCGATCTGAATCGCTGCGAGTACGACTCCTTCATCCACGTTCTTGCAACGCTTCCGCTTAGCGATCTACAAGGGTATGTAGATGCACTCTCCTTCCCCTCGTTGCTAGATTACTCCATAGATTGATCTTGGTGATGCGTAGAAAATTTTAAATTTCTGCCTACGATCCCCAACATATTATTCAATAGCAATTCAGCTTGCTAAACAGTTCGTTCCCTGAAAAACACAAGCATCACAACTATCCAAGTGGTCTCTGGAAGCATCAGTTAGTCCATTATAAAAGATATCAAGTATTTCATTTTTCTTGAGAGGATGATCAGGCAAAGCATTAGGTAATTGGAGAAGCCTCCCCCAAGCTTGTGGGAGGCTCTCTTCTTCAATTTGCACGAAGTTAAATATTTCCTTTAAAGTAGCTTGTTTCTTATGAGCAGGGAAATACTTTTCAGAGAAGTAGTAAATCATATCCTGGGGACTATGCACACAACCAGGAGCAAGAGAATTAAACCATACTTTAGCATCACCCTTTAATGAGAAAGGAAACAATTTAAGAATATAGTAATAGCGAATTTTTTCCTCATGAGCAAGCAGGGTGCCCATATCATTCAATTTAGTAAGATGTGCCACAACAGTTTTTGATTTATAACTATGAAAAGGATCAGATTCAACCAAAGTAATTAACTCAGGAACGACAGAGAATTCATAATCCTCATCAGTAACAAAGATAGGTGAAGTAGCAAACTTAGGATCATATTGCATTCTAGCATTCAAAGACTTTTCTTCCAGCTTAGCTAACAGTTTCTTAAGATCATCTCTATCATTGCAAGCAAAAAAGTCTCTAGCAGTTTCTTCATCCATAATATAACCCTTAGGTACAAACATGCAATTCATATCTAGGGGGAGAATCATAATCTTCAGTTTCAATAATATCATCAGTTTCAGTAATTTCATAATCTCTAACCCTAGCAAGTTGTTCATCAAGAAATTCACCTAGTGGCACAATACTATCAAGCAAAAAAGTAGTATCACCAAGCAAAGAAGTAGTATCATCATAAGCTTCATGCATAGCAGAAATGGCATCATCAATAACATGCGACATATCGGAATCAATAGCAGGTGTAGGTGTCGCAAGTTTATTTAGAATAGAAGGTGTATCAAGTGCAAAGCTAGATGGCAGTTCCTTACTGTCGGTGTCAAAACCGTCCGATCTCGGGTAGGGGGTCCCGAACTGTGTGTCTGTGGATCAAGGGTAACAAGGGACAAGGGGAACACGGTGTTTTCTGCTACCTCTTGAGAATGCATTGGTTGTCCCTTGAAGAGGAAAGTGTGATGCAGCAAAGTAGCTTAAGTATTTCCCTTAGTTTTGAGAACCAAGGTATCAATACAGTAGGAGACAACGCACAAGTCACCTAGTACCTGCACAAACAATAAAGAACCTTGCAACCAACGCGATAAAGGGGTTGTCAATCCCTTCATGGTCACTCGCAAAAGTGAGATCTAATAGAGATAGTAAAGTAAATATTTTTGGTATTTTTGTTGTATAGATTGGAAAGTAAAGATTGCAAAATAGTAAACGAGATGTGATGTAAATAAAAGAGATGCAATATAACAAGAAAGAGACCCGGGGGCCATAGTTTTCACTAGTGGCTTCTCTCAAGATAGCATGTATTACTGTGGGTGAACTAATTACTACCGAGCAATTGATAGAAAAGCGCATAGTTATGAGAATATCTAAGGCAATGATTATGAATATAGGCATCACGTCCGTGTCAAGTAGATTGAAATGATTCTGCATCTACTACTATTACTCCACACATCGACCACTATCGAGCATGCATCTAGAGTATTAAGTTCATAAGAACAGAGTAACACATTAAGCAAGATGACATGATGTAGAGGGATAAACTCAAGCAATATGATATAAACCTCCATCTTTTTATCCTCGATGGCAACAATACAATACGTGCCTTGCTGCCCCTACTGTCACTGGGAAAGGACACCGCAAGATTGAACCCAAAGCTAAGCACTTCCCCATTGCATGAAAGATCAATCTAGTAGGCCAAACTAAACCGATAATTCGAAGAGACTTGCAAAGATATCAAATCATGCATATAAGAATTCAGAGAAGAACCAAATAATATTCATAGATAATCTTGTTCATAAACCCACAATTCATCGGATCTCGGCAAACACACCGCAAAAGAGTATTACATCGAATAGATCTCCAAGAACATCGAGGAGAACTTTGTATTGAGAATCAAAGAGAGAGAACAGCCATCTAGCTAATAACTATGGACCCGAAGGTCTGCGGTAAACTACTCACGCTTCATCGGAGAGGCAATGGTGTTGATGTAGAAGCCCTCCATGATCGATTCCCCCTCTGGCAGATTGCCGAAAAGGCCCCAAGATGGGATCTCACGGGTATAGAAGGTTGCGGGTGGAAAATGGTTTCGTGGCTCTCTCTGATCGATCTAGGGTATAAGAGTATATATAGGCGAAAGAAGTATGTATGGAGCTACGAAGGGGCCCACAAGGGTGGGGCGTGCTTACCCCCTGGGCGCGCCCTCCTGCATCGTGGCCACCTCGTGGAGTTCCAGACTTCTACTCCAAGTCTTCTGGTTGCTTTCGGTCCAAGAAATATCATCACGAAGGTTTCATTCCGTTTGGACTCCGTTTGGTATTCCTTTTCTGTGAAACTCTAAAATAGGCAATAAAAACTAGCACTCGGCCTCTGGTTAATAGGTTAGTCCCAAAAATAATATAAAAGAGGATATTAAAGCCCATTAAACATCCAAAACAGATAATATAATAGCATGGAACAATAAAAAAATTATAGATACGTTGGAGATGTATCAAGCATCCCCAAGCTTAATTCCCGCTCATCCTCGAGTAGGTAAATGATAAAAATAGAATTTTTGATGTGAAATGCTACCTAACATAATTATCAATGTAATTTTATTTATTGTGGCATGAATGTTCAGATCCATAAAGATTCAAGACAAAAGTTTAATATTGACATAAAAATAATAATACTTCAAGCATACTAACAAGCAATTCATGTCTTCTCAAAATAACATGGCCAAAGAAAGTTATCCCTACAAAATCATATAGTCTGGCTATGCTCTATCTTCATCACACAAAATATTTAAATCATGCACAACCCTGATGATAAGCCAAGCAATTGTTTCATACTTTTGATGTTCTCAAACTTTTTCAATCTTCATGCAATACATGAGCGTGAGCCATGGACATAGCACTATAGGTGGAATAGAATGGTGGTTGTGGAGAAGACAAAAAGGAGAAGATAATCTCACATCAACTAGGCGTATCAATGGCTATGGAGATGCCCATCAATAGATATAAATGTGAGTGAGTAGGGATTGCCACGCAACGGATGCACTAGAGCTATAAGTGTATGAAAGTTCAAAAGGAAACTAAGTGGGTGTGCATCCAACTCACTTGCTCACGAAGACCTAGGGCATTTTGAGGAAGCCCATCATTGGAATATACAAGCCAAGTTCTATAATGAAAGATTCCCACTAGTATATAAAAGTGACAACATAGGAGACTCTCTATCATGAAGATCATGGTGCTACTTTGAAGCACAAGTGTGGAAAAAGGATAGTAGCATTGTCCCTTCTCTCCTTTTCTCTCATTTTTTATTTGGGTCTTTCTCTTTTTTATGGCCTCTTTTTTTTCATCCAGAGTCTCATCCCGACTTGTGGGGGAATCATAGTCTCCATCATCCTTTCCTCACTGGGACAATGCTCTAATAATGAAGATAATCACACTTTTATTTACTTACAACTCTAGAATTACAACTCAATACTTAGAACAAAATATGACTCTATGTGAATGCCTCCGGCGGTGTACCGGGATGTGCATTGAATCAAGAGTGACATGTACGAAAAATTATGAACGATGGCTTTGCCAAAAATACGATGTCAACTACATGATCATGCAAAGCAACATGACAATGATGGAGCGTGTCATAATAAATGGAATGGTGGAAAGTTGCATGTCAATATATCTCGGAATGGCTATGGGTCATAATAGGTAGGTATGGTGGCTGTTTTGAGGAAGGTCAATGGTGGGTTTATGGTATCGACGAAAGTTGCGCGGTACTAGAGAGGCTAGCAATGGTGGAAGGGTGAGAGTGCGTACAATCCATGGACTCAACATTAGTCATAAAGAACTCACATACTTATTGCAAAAATCTGTTAGTTATTGAAACGAAGTACTATGCACATGGTCCTAGGGGGATAGATTGGTAGGAAAAGACAATCGCTCGTCCCCGACCGCCACTCATAAGGAAGACAATCAAAAAATAGATCATGCTCCGACTTCATCACATAACGATTCACCATATGTGCATGCTACGGGAATCACAAACTTTAACACAAGTATCTCTCAAATTCACAACTACTCAACTAGCATGACTCTAATATCACCATCTTCATATCTCAAAACAATCATAAGGAATCAAACTTCTCATAGTACTCAATGCAATTTATATGAAAGTTTTTATTATACCCATCTTGGATGCTCATCATATCAGGACTAATTTTATAGCCAAATAAAATTACCATGCTGTTCTAAAAGACTCTCAAAATAATATAAGTGAAGCATGAGATATCAATAGTTTCTATAAAATAAAACCACCACCGTGCTCTAAAAATATATAAGTGAAGCACTAGAGCAAAATTATCTAGCTCAAAAGATATAAGTGAAGCACATAGAGTATTCTAATAAATTCCAATTCATGCGTGTCTCTCCCAAAAGGTGTGTACATCAAGGATGGTTGTGGTAAAATAGAAAACAAAGACTCAAATCATATAAGACGCTCCAAGCAAAACACATATCATGTGGTGAATAAAAACATAGCCTTAAGTAAAGTTACCGATAGACGAAGATGAAAGAGGGGATGCCTTTCGGGGCATCCCCAACCTTAGGCTTTTGGCTATCCCTGAATTCCCTTGGGGTGCCTTGGGCATCCCCAAGATTAGCCTCTTGCCACTCCTTATTCCAAAATCCATCAAATCTTTACCCAAAAACTTGAAAACTTCACAACACAAAATTTCAACAGAAAATCTCATGATCTCCGTTAGTATAAGAAAATAAACCACCACTTTAAGGTACTGTAATGAACTCATTATTTATTTATATTGGTATTAAACCTACTGTATTCCAACTTCTCTATGGTTCATACCCCCCGATACTAGCCATAGATTCATCAAAATAAGCAAACAACACACGAAAAACAGAATCTGTCAAAAACAGAACAGTGTAGCAATCTGGAGGTTTCGAATACTTCTGCAACTCCAACAATTCTGAGAAATTAGGAAGTCCTAGATAATTTGTTTGTTAATCCTCTGCAAAAATAATAAGTATTTTATCGCGGTTCTGTTAAAAACTAAAACTAATTTCCTGGGTGCAAAAGTTTCTGTTTTGCAGCAGGATCAAATCAACCATTACCATAAGCTATCCCAAAGGTCTTACTTGGCACAAACAATAATTAAAAAAATAAGAACACAATCATAACAGAAGCTAGATGATTTATTCAAAGCAAAACATGGCCTAAAAAGCAAAAACAAAAATAAAATTGGGTTGCCTTCCAACAAGCGCTATTCTTTAAAGCCATTAAGCTAGGCATCTATAATTTTAATGATGCTCACCTGAAAGATAGCAATTGAAACACGAAGGGAGCATCATGAAGCATATGAAAATCACATCTAAGTCTAACATATTTCCTATGCATAGGAATTATATAAGAAAACAAATTATCAAGACAAGCAAAAACTAGCATATGCAAGGAAGAAGAAAGGAACAATAGCAATCTCAACATAATGTGAGGTAATTTGGTAACATGAAAATTTCTACAACCATACTTTCCTCTCTCATAATAATTACATGTAGGATCATAATGAAATTCAACAATATAACTTCCACATAAAAATTTCTCTTCATGATCCACACGCATGCAAAGTTGACACTCTTCAGAAATAGTGGGATTATCATAAAATAAAGTCATGACCTCTTCGAACCCACTTTTATCAAAAACATCATAAGATTGAACATTATCCAAATATGTGGGATCTAAAGTTAACACTCTTCCAAACCCACTTTCAGTATTATTGCAAACATTATTATCAATCTCATATTCATCGCGGGCCTTAAATAATTTTTCAAGATCATAAGAAGAATCACCCCAATCATGATCATTGCAACAAGTAGTAGACATAGAAATATTAGCATCCCCAAGCTTAGGGTTTTGCATATTATTAGCATAATTGACATTAATATAATTTATAATAACATCATTGCAATCATGCTTTTCATTCAAGGAGCTATCGTGAATCACTTTATAATTTTCTTCTTTCAACACTTCATCACAATTTTCAGATTCACGAATTTCAAGCAAAACCTCATAAAGATAATCTAGTGCACCCAACTCACTAGCAATTGGTTCATCATAATTGGATCTTTCAAAAAGATTAACAAGAGGATGAGGATCCATAACAATAGATATTTAGCAAGCAAAGATGCAAGCTAATAGAAGGCACATGGTAACACGAGCAAACAGAAGGACGAACGGAAGAAGGGCGAAGGAAAGGCAAAGGTTTTCGAAAATCATTGTAGAAGTGTGGGAGAGGAAAACAAGAGGCGAATGGCAAAGAATGTAATGCGAGGGAGAAGAGTTTGTGACGGGTACTTGGTATGTCTTGACTTGGCGTAGATTTCCCCGGCAACGGCGCCAGAAATCCTTCTTGCTACCTCTTGAGCATGCATTGGTTTTCCCTTGAAGTGGAAAGGGTGATGCAGCAAAGTAGCGTAAGTATTTACCTCAATTTTGAGAACCAAGGTATCAATCCAGTAGGAGACAATGCACAAGTCACCTAGTACCTACACAAACAATCAAGAACCTTGCAGCCAACACGATAAAGGGGTTGTCAATCCCTTCACGGTCACTCGCAAAAGTGAGATCTAATAGAGATAGTAAAGTAAATTTTTGGTATTTTGTTGTATAGATTGGAAAGTAAAGATTCCAAAATAGTAAACGAGATGCGATGTAAATAAAAGAGATGCAATATAATAAGAAAGAGACCCGGGGCCATAGGTTTCACTAGTGGCTTCTCTCAAGATAGCATGTATTACGGTGGGTGAACCAATTACTGTCGAGCAATTGATAGAAAAGCGCATAGTTATGAGAATATCTAAGGCAATGATTATGAATATAGGCATCACGTCCATGTCAAGTAGATCGAAACGATTCTGCATCTACTACTATTACTCCACACATCGACCGCTATCCAGCATGCATCTAGAGTATTAAGTTTGTAAGAACATAGTAACACATTAAGCAAGATGACATGATGTAGAGGGATAAACTCAAGCAATATGATATAAACCCCATCTTTTTATCCTCGATGGCAACAATACAATACGTGCCTTGCTGCCCCTACTGTCACTAGGAAAGGACACCGCAAGATTGAACCCAAAGCTAAGCACTTCTCCCATTGCAAGAAAGATCAATCTAGTAGGCAAAACAAAACCGATAATTCGAAGAGACTTGCAAATATATCAAATCATGCATATAAGAATTCAGAGAAGAACCAAATAATATTCATAGATAATCTTGTTCATAAACCCACAATTCATCGGATCTTAGCAAACACACCGCAATAGAGTATTACATCGAATAGTTCTCCAAGAACATAAAGGAAAAATTTGTATTGAGAATCAAAGAGAGAGAAGAAGCCATCTAGCTAATAACTATGAACCCAAAGTTCTATGGTAAACTACTCACACTTCATCGGAGAGGCAATGGTGTTGATGTAGAAGCCCTCCGTGATCGATTCCCCCTCCGGCAGATCGCCGAAAAGGCCCCAAGATGGGATCTCATGGGTATAGAAGGTTGCGGCGGTGGAGAAGTGGTTTCGTGGCTCTCTCTAATCGATCTAGGGTATAAGAGTATATATAGGTGAAAGAAGTACGTTGGTGGAGCTACGAGGGCCCCACGAGGGTGGGGGGCATGCCTACCCCCCTGGGTGCGCCCTCCTGCCTCGTGGAGTTCCAGACTTCTACTCCAAGTCTTCTGGATTGCTTTTGGTCCAAGAAAGATCATCGTGAAGGTTTCATTCCGTTTGGACTCCGTTTGGTATTCTTTTTCTGCGAAACTCTAAAATAGGCAAAAAAAACAAAAACTGGCACTGGGCCTCCGGTTAATAGGTTAGTCCCAAAAATAATATAAAAGATCATATTAAAGCCCATTAAACATCCAAAACAGATAATATAATAGCATGGAACAATCAAAAATTATAGATACATTGGAGACATATCATTTACCCAGGTTCAGGCCCTCTTAATGGAGGTAAAACCCTACGTCCTGCTTGATTATATTTGATGAGTATTGGGGTTACAAGAGTTGATCTATCTTGAGATCGTAATGGCTAAACCCTAGTTGTCTAGCCTATGAGAATTCTGATAGCATCTATGGATTAAACCCTCCGGTTTATATACACAAGGATGGGCCTAGGGTTGTACAAAGTCGGTTTGTGGGAGAAGGAAATTACATATCTGGACACCAATCTTGTCATCCATGCATAGGAGAGTCCTGCCCAGACATGGGGGAAAGCCTTCTGCTTTGTATCTTCACAGCCCATCAGTCCGGCCCATGTCAAATAGCCCGGACACCCGAGGACCCCCTAATCCAGGACTCCCTCAGTAGCCCCCGAACTAGCCTTCAAATGACGATGCAGTATCTGGTTATGTCTTTGGATTTTGCAAGGTTGGTTCTTCACTATATATTGGGCGGATAACAGTTCGGCCCTGGCTTCCTCGTTCCGCCTTTATGACTCCTTCACTGTCGCCTCGATTTCCACACGCTGGGCGAATGCGAACGGTCCATAATAATTTTTTATCAAAAAGAAAACTCTCGACCACACCGGGACGACGCCTATATAAAGAGGCCAGAGCCCCCAAGTGCTATCCACATCATGCAGAAAAACACCAAGACTAGGCACGAAAAAGCTTCAAAATATGGCCAGCGCCCAAGGCTCTTCTTCGCGCTGCATGACCCTCAAGAGGGCGATTGGCAGATCTGTTCGGTGTCTCATCTTCAGTTGAGTCGACTCCAGACGCAGGGATATCTCCCCCTCGCAGATCTAGACCCTGTACGAGCGGGATTGGCTTCAATTGGCAACGATTTACTGGCTGAAAATTTCCCCAACCCCAATAAGGAGGAGAGGGTGTGCTTTGTTTCGTTCCTCTTGCGGGGCTTAGGATTTCCGATCGATCCCTTCCTCAGGGGTCTATTGCAGTTTTACGGCATCCAGCTGCACAACCTTACCCCAGGTTCGATTCTGCACATCTCAGGCTTCGTTGCTCTCTGCGAACTATTTCTAGGCTGCGAGGCCCATTTTGAACTATGGAGGAAGTTCTTTTGCCCCGTCCCCTGCCATCGAGGGGGCTCTATATTTGAAGTGGGCGGCGCCGAACTCCCAAATACGTATCTCCTGAATGGTCTTCGGAGTGGTTTTATATCGATGATGTCCCACTTCCGGACCCAGTTCGGCGCGGCCTCCCCGAATTTTCTAGTGCTCCTCTGAAGAAACACCTCAATTGGCATCCCTGCAACCCCAAGGAGGAAGACAGTGCAGAAATAAAAAGGTTGGTCAGCAAGGTCAGATTACTAGCTCATTCTGAGCTCTCAATAATCGAAGTCATGGCCATTTCAATAAAAGGATGTATCCAGCCCCTTCAGTCTAGAGTAACTCCTTTATGGTGCTATAATGGAGGAGACGACGTGTCTCGTTATAGGTGCAAGGGTCCGGACACCCCGGCCGAACTGGCAATGGTCCTGGCCGATCTATATAAGGGGGAAAACGAAGACTTCCTCCGCCCGAACTGCCGAGAGGGCTATTCCATGTACAACCTCATTGAATGGGTAAGATTTTGATTATCAGTGCTGCTTTACTGCTATCCAGGCATGCTAATCAAATTTGTTTTTCGTTGTCTTAAAACAGGCATGGAGGAAGATGATCGAGGATGTTCACTATCCTGCCCCGCAGCCAGAGGATCATAATCGCACCGAGGACCCCGGCTTCTACGATGATCCGGATATATACATAGAGTTCGATGATGGAGTATTTTATTAGGCGAGCCTTGATGGCTCAGAAGTGGCGATTACGACCGACTACCCACGCCTTTACCCCTTCTCCATTGTAAGTATTCAAAAAGCCTTTCTAAAAAAGAAGTCCCTTCCCGCTCCTTTATCCCTTATATTAAATCGTACTTCATAGGATCGGTGCTCGGCAGGCCGCACCCCCTCGAGGGCAGCCTCTGCGCAGGGTAATCATTCAAAATGAAAGGAGACTGGGAGCGCCGTAGAGCCCCCACATTCTTCAAAGAGGTATGTCTCTTCGATATGCGCCTGGGCATGAGTTCAGATTATTAAAGTTCCCTTCTATCTTTTATTCAGGAGGAGCACGTGACAGACAGTGGGAAAATGCCTTGCTAGCCGAATGTTAGCCAATCCGGTGTCAGACTCATCGACTAGGACGAGGGCTAATGCAATGCCAGTTTCGCCCCCTCATGAGAATTCAGATGACGTATCTGTCATGAATTCCGAGGTGGAGAGCATAATGAACCACCGTTGACTTTTTCTGAGCAGGAATTTACCACACTCAGCTCGGTGGATGCATATATCCGAGCTGCTCGAGACGGACTTGCCGAAGTTACTCAATTCTTCTCAAAGGATATACATGTAAGAGTTTGTGCAATTTTAATAGACATATGCCAGTAGCCCCCGAGACTTGAAGCGGTGAGGCCAACCGATTTAAGGATCGATATGACCTGCAGGTTCTCAAGGAGAAGAATACCGCGCTATCCCAAGAGCTGAAAACAAAGAAGACACACCTTAATGCCGTCACCCCAAACTTGCGAAAGTGAAAAAGGCCGCACTGACCACTTCCGAGAAGAAGAAACACGAGGAGGAAAAATACAAACAATTCGAAGAGATAGAGAGCTTAAAGGCTCAGTTATCGGCCGCTTGAAAAGAGAATGAGTAGCTGAAAGGCGGCATGTTCGGTATGACTTTTGAAACAATTAGAGAGACTCGTATTAGTCCACAATTCAGAATTTCATAACTCTGTTGCTGCAGGTCTTTTAACTGGTCGGCCGGAAAAGGAAGTATCTGGATTCCGAGGCGACGTGCTTAAGGAGCTGTCCGTGGTGCATGAACGGGCCCGGAAAGCCATGAAGAATATGGCCAAGGCTTTATGGCCATCCGATACCCCTCCAAAAAGTATGGAGGGTTTGGCGAGCCTGTTCAAAGGTGCCCGACGCCACTTTGAGCTATGGAAGACGTCTGCCTGCCGTGAGGGTGCACGAGAAGCCTGGGCGATGGTGAAAACATGCTTTACCAAGTTAGATCTGAATCATATGGCCCGAGTGGGACCGCATGGACCAGACGGGAAAGAAATTCCGTTGAACTTGGTGTATGACGAAGTAATGATAGCTGTGAAATACTCGCAAGAAGACTGTAGTTTAGACAGTCTTATAGATGGAATAGATAAGGAGTAGGCATTTGATTCAATGTATCAATGTACTTTATGATCATCCTGTATCTTAAGCCGAACATGTGGAAACATTGTCATCGCAGGCCGTCGGCTTTAACCTCCAAACTAAGATGGTGGGGTGTTTCTGGATACTATTGTGGAATGTAAGGAACATTCATTATGTCCAGAAACCAGGAAACCCAGTCATTGTGCTCGAACATAAATTTTTTTAGTTCGGTAGGTATGTTATATTACATATGTAAGAAACATCTTCCAAGGGGAATAGTTCCGTTAAGGGTTACTTTCGTTGGGCTGGCATGCTTTCATTGTGCGTGCCTAGGCTCTGATTCGAATTATGGGGAAACTGTCCCGCATTATTTTTCCGAAGAGTTACAGGAATGTAACAATCTGCCGTTTGATTTCCGACCAATTATTCTCTTAAGAACACTAGCTTTTGGCTTCACCCGTCTGAGGTACATGTCCGGATTACCCGGTTGTAACAATCGCAGAGGTGCTCCCTTTACGCCCTAGCCGAGCAATCAGGAATGTAGGGCATAAACACAGGAGCGAGGCAACCCAGCTTGGCAAAAACTTAAGTCATAGAGGTGCATATAATGGCAAAAGGGGGTATATAAACAAACTACGTGTTTAGTGTAAGCTCTAAGCTTTTAATAATAAGCTTCGTCGAGGAAGCCCCCAGTCGTAGTGGAGTGTATACATTTAAAATGTGACCCCCTTGAGAGTTTGGCTTATCTGAACATATCCTGGGAAATTTATAAAAATGAGAGAACAAAAATAAATGAAGAGGAGAAAAAGGGAACGGGAAAAAAACACACGGCCGAACTTATGCGTAGAATCTTCAGAGCCGAGGAGCGTTCCATGGATTTAGCTCAAGGCGATTATCCAATGCATTACGAAGGCAATAGGCTTCTCCTATGAGAACTTCATCTATAATGAAGGGGCCCTCCCATTTTAGTTTGAGCTTGTCCTTCTTCTTCTTTGGGAGGCGTAAAACGAGTTCGCCGACATTATAAGTCTTGGCCCGCACTTCTATGCTTTGGTATCTCTGAGCCTGTTGTTGATAAAATGCAGAATGGGCTCGTGCAATATCACACTCTTCATCAAGGCCGTCTAGTCTGTCCTGCCAATCGAGCTCAGCTTCTCTCTCTTCTTACATGCGCACTCGAGGTGAGTCATGAATAATATTGTAGGGAAAGACAGCCTCTGCGCCGTACACCATGAAAAAAAGGTGTGTATCCGGTCGTGCGATTAGGCGTGGTCCACAGTCCCCAGAGCATGGAATCGAGTTCCTCAACCTAGTGCTTATATAACCCCCGTAGGGATCACACCAGTCTGGGTTTGATGCCGCTCATTATCAGGCCATTAGCTCATTCGACCCGACCGTTTGTTTGAGGGTGGTATACGGATGCATAATCGAGCTTAATGCCCAAGTTAGCGCACCAATTTTTCATCTCATCGGTTGTGAAACTGGAGCCATTATCAGTGATGATGCTGTGCGGGACACCATAACGGTGTACCACGCTGGATATAAAGTCAATCATTGGCCCTGCTTCATCCTTTTTTACTGGGTTGGCCTCTATCCACCTGGTGAATTTATCCACCATAACCAGTAAATATTTCTTCTTGTGGCTTCCCCCTTTAAGGGGTCCGACCATATCTAGACCCCAGACCGCAAAAGGCCAAGTGATGGGGATTGTTTTTAAGGTAGTGGGTGGCATATGACTTTGATTGGCAAAAAGCTGACATCCCACACAGTGTTGCACAAGGGCCTATGCGTCTGCTCGGGCCGTTGGCCAAAAGAAACCTGTACGGAAGGCCTTGCTTATGAGGGCCCGAGCTGCGGCGTGATGGCCGCCTAGACCAGTGTGTATTTCAGCCAGGAGTTGCCGTCCCTCCTCTTCTGAGATGCACCTTTGAAGGACTCCATGTAGTACTTTTCTTGTATAGTTCACATTCATGAACTTTATAGGCTTTAGAGCGTCGAACTATGAGACGGGCCTCATTTTGATAATCAGGAAGCTCCTGCCTATTAAGGTAGGCCAGGAAGGGTTTGGTCCATGGAGTAATAACGGCCATGATTACATGGGTGACAGGTGCTATTTCGGTGGCCGAACCCCTGATGACATCTATATTCTGTTCGGTTGCTGGGGGTATGATCGGGTGCGAGCTAGTATCTCTATTCTCGTCCTGCCATACCACGGGTGGCTTAAAGAGCCTTTCCAGAAAGGTGTTAGGCGGGACATGATCTCGTTTAGGTCCCATTCGAGCGAGGATGTCCGCTGTCTGGTTACTATCCCAAGCAATATGATGGATCTCAAGCCCCTCAAACCGAGCCGATATTTTGAGTACAGCGTTTCGGTATGCCGCCATTTTCGAATCTTTTGCATCGAACTCTCCATTTATTTGGGATATCGCGAGGTTTGAATCCCCGCACACCTCTACGCGTTGTATGCCCATGCAGACAGCCATTCGGAGGCCGTGTAGAAGAGCCTCGTATTCGACGACATTATTGGAGTTTGTATGCACTATTTGCAGCACGTAGTGGTCTGTATCTCCCATAGGGGATGTCAAAATGACACCAGCCCCCAGTCCGGCTAACATTTTAGAGCCGTCAAAGTACATGCTCCAGTTGGAGTATGTACTGTACTCTTTAGGGAGCTCGGCTTCGGTCCACTCGGTGACAAAGTCAGCCAGCACCTGAGACTTAATAGCTCAGTGCAGCTTGTATGTTATTTCAAATGGTAAGAGCTCAATGGCCCATTTGGCTATGCGGCCGGTGGCATCCTGATTATTTATGATGTCATTGAGTGGTACTTTGGATGCCATAGTGATTGAACATTCTTGAAAATAGTGCCGCAACTTTCGAGATGCCATAAAGACCGCATAAGCTATCTTCTGATAGTGAGGGTATCGGGATTTGCATGGTGTAAGGACCGTTGATACATAGTATACTAGTTTCTGTATGGGGAATTTGTGTCCCTCTTCCTCTCGCTCGACGACGAGCACAACGCTCACAACTTGGTGAGTCACGGATATGTAGAGCAACATAGGCCCGCCAACACCTGGGGCTGCTAGGATTGGGTTACCTGCCAATAATGTTTTTATTTCTTCCAATCCGGTTGTAGCCGCATCCGTCCATTCGAAGTGATCGGTGCGTCGGAGTAGTCAATAGAGTGGTAATGCCTTTTCTCCTAATCTGGAGATGAAACGGCTTAAAGCTGCCACGCACCCAGCTAGTTTTTGGACCCGCTTTAAGTCTATTGGTGTTGCTAATTGTGATAGGGCTGTGGTTTTGACTGGGTTCGCTTCGATTCCTCTATTGGAAACAATGAACCCGAGCAGTTTCCCGGCTGGAACGCCGAAAACACATTTTTCCGGATTGAGCCGTATGTCATATGTCCGGAGGTTGTCAAATGTGAGGCTTAGATCGTTCACCAAGGATTCGACGTGTTTGGTCTTGATGACCACGTCGTCCACATATGCCTCCACTGTCTTCCTGATTTGTTTTTCCAAACATGTTTGAATCATGCGTTGGTAAGTGGCACCAGCGTTTTTGAGCCCAAAGGGCATAGTGTTGAAGCAAAAAGGCCCATACGGGGTAATAAATGCCGTTGCAGCCTGGTCGGACTCCCTCATCTTAATCTAATGGTATCCGGAGTAGGCGTCGAGGAAACACAATGAGTCGTGTGCCGCGGTTGCGTCAATAATTTGGTTAATGTGGGGCAGTGGGAAGGGGTCCTTAGGGCAAGCCTTATTGAGGTATTTGAAATTGACACAAAGGCGCCAGGATTTATCCTTCTTCGGCACCATGACCAGGTTGGTTAGCCAGTCCGGGTGCTTGATTTCTCTAATGAACCCAGCCTCGAGTAGTTTGTCTAGCTCCTCCCATATAGCTTGACGTTTGGCTTCAGAAAATCACCGCAACATTTGGTTGACTGGTTTGAACCCCTTTATTATATTGAGGCTATGTTCAACCAGTCTGCGTGGGATCCTGGGCATGTCTGAAGGGTGCCAGGCAAACATGTCCCAATTTTCGCGCAGGAACGCTCGTAGGGCGTTGATATGTCTCCAACGTATCTATAATTTTTTATTGTTCCATGCTATTATATTATCTGTTTTCGATGTTTAATGGGCTTTAATATACCTTTTTATATTATTTTAGGGACTAACCTACTAACCAAAGGCCCAATGCAAATTGCTGTTTTTTGCCTATTTCAGTGTTTCGTAGAAAAGGAATATCAAACGGAATCCAAACGGAATGAAACCTCCGGGATAGTTATTTTTGGAACAAACGCAATCCAGGAGACTTGGAGTGGACATCAAGGAAGAAACGAGGCGGCCACGAGGTAGGAGGGCGCGCCCAGGGGGGTAGGCATGCCCCCACCCTCGTGGGCCCCTCGTGGCTCCGCTGACATACTTCTTTCGCCTATATATACTCATATACCCCGAAAACATCCGAGAGCACCATGAAACCCTATTTCCATCGCCGCAACCTTCTATACCCGTGAGATCCCATCTTGGGGCCTCTTCCGGCGCTCCGTCGAAGGGAGAATCAATCACGTAGGGCTTCTACATCAACACCATAGCCTCTCCGGTGATGTGTGAGTAGTTTACCGCAGACCTTCGGGTCCATAGTTATTAGCTAGATGGCTTCTTCTCTCTCTTTGGATCTCAATAGAAAGTTCTCCTTGATTCTCTTGGAGATCTATTCGATGTAATTCTTTTTGTGGTGTGTTTGTCGAGATCCGATGAATTGTGGGTTTATGATCAAGATTATCTATGAACAATATTTGATTCTTCTCTGAATTCTTTTATGCATGATTTAATATCTTTGCAAGTCTCTTCGAATTATCAGTTTGGTTTGGCCTACTAGATTGATCTTTCTTGCAATGGGAGAAGTGCTTAGCTTTGGGTTCAATCTTGCGGTGTCCTTTCCCAGTGACAGCAGGGGCAGCAAGGCACGTATTGTATTGTTGCCATCGAGGATAAAAAGATGGGGTTTATATCATACTGCTTGAGTTTATCCCTCTACATCATGTCATCTTGCCTAATACGTCACTCTGTTCTTATGAACTTAGTACTCTAGATGCATGCTGGATAGTGGTCGATGTGTGGAGTAATAGTAGTAGATGCAGAATCGTTTCGGTCTACTTGTCGCGGACGTGATGCCTATATACATGATCATGCCTACATATTCTCATAACTATGCACTTTTCTATCAATTGCTCGGCAGTAATTTGTTCACCCACCATAGAATTTACTATCTTGAGAGAAGCCACTAGTGAAACCTATGCCCCCCTGCCTCGTGGCCGCCTCGTTGATTTCTTGACGTCCACTCCAAGTCTCCTGGATCATGTTTGTTCCAAAAATAACGCTCCCGAAGGTTTCATTCTGTTTGGACTCCATTTGATATTCCTTTTCGGTGAAACTCTAAAATAGGCAAAAAAATAGCAATTTGGGCTGGGCCTCCGGTTAATAGGTTAGTCCCAAAAATAGTATAAAAGTGTAAAAATAAGCCCATTAACATCCAAAATAGATAATATAATAGCATGGAGCAATCAAAAATTATATATACGTTGGAGACGTATCAAGCATCCCCAAGCTTAATTCCTGCTCGTCCTTGAGTAGGTAAATGATAAAAACAGAAATTTTGGATGTAGAATGCTTCCTAACATATTTCACAATGTAATTTTTCTTTATTGTGGCATGAATGTTCAGGTCCGAAATATTCAAGATAAAAGTTTAATATTGACATAGAAATAATAATATTTCATGCATACTAACTAAGCAATCATGTCTTCTCAAAATAACATGGCCAAAGAAAGTTATCCCTACAAAATCATATAGTCTGGCTATGCTCTATCTTCATCACACAAAATATTAAATCATGCACAACCCCGATGACAAGCCAAGCAATTATTTCATACTTTTGATGTTCTCAAACTTTTTCAATCTTCACGCAATATATGAGCGTGAGCCATGGATATAGCACTATGGTGGAATAGAATAGTGGTTGTGGAGAAGACAAAAAGGGGAAGATAGTCTCACATCAACTAGGCATATCAATGGGCTATGGAGATGCCCGTCAATAGATATCAATGTGAGTGAGTAGGGATTGCCATGCAATGGATGCACTAGAGCTATAAGTGTATTAAAGCTCAACAAAAGAAACTAAGTGGGTGTGCATCCAACTTGCTTGGTCACGAAGACCTAGGGCATTTTGAGGAAGCCCATCATTGGAATATACAAGCCAAGTTCTATAATGTAAAATTCCCACTAGTTTATGAAAGTGACAACATAGGAGACTCTTTATCATGAAGATCATGGTGCTACTTTGAAGCACAAGTGTGGTAAAGGATAGTAACATTGTCCCTTCTCTCTTTTTCTCTCATTTTATTTTTTTATTTGGTCTTTTTTTTCTTTGGCCTCTTTTCTCTTTTTTCTCGTCCGGAGTCTCATTCCGACTTGTGGGGGAATCATAGTCTCCATCAACCTTTCCTCACTGGGACAATGCTCTAATATTGATGATCATCACACTTCTTTTTACTTACAACTCAAGAATTACAACTCAATACTTAGAACAAAATATGACTCTATGTGAATGCCTCCAGCGGTGTATCGGGATATGCAATGAATCAAGAGTGACATGTATGAAAGAATTATGAACGGTGGCTTTGCCACAAATACGATGTCAACTACATGATCATGCAAAGCAATATGACAATGATGAAGCGTGTCATAATAACGGAATGGTGGAAAGTTGCATGGCAATATATCTCGGAATGGCTATGGAAATGCCATAATAGGTAGGTATGGTGGCTGTTTTGAGGAAGGTATATGGTGGGTTCATGGTACCGGCGAAATTTGTGCGGTACTAGAGAGGCTAGCAAATGTGGAAGGGTGAGGGTGCGTATAATCCATGGACTCAACATTAGTCATAAAGAACTCACATACTTATTGCAAAAATCTATTAGTTATCGAAACAAAGTACTACGCGCATGCTCCTAGGGGGATAGATTGGTAGGAACAGACCATCGCTCGTCCCCAACCGCCACTCATAAGGAAGACAATCAATAAATAAATCATGTTCTGACTTCATCACATAACAGTTCACCATACGTGCATGCTACGGGAATCACAAACTTCAACGCAACTATTTCTCAAATTCACAACTACTCAACTATCATGACTCTAATATCACCATCTCCATATCTCAAAACAATCATCAAGTATCAAACTTCTCTTAGTATTCAATGCACTTATATGAAAGTTTTTATTACGCCTAAAAGAAAATTGTCATGTTGTTCTAAAGGACTCTCAAAATAATGTAAGTGAAGCATGAGAGATCAATTATTTCTATAAAATAAAACCACCACCGTGCTCTAAAAGATATAAGTGAAGCACTAGAGCAAAAACTATATAGCTCAAAAGATATAAGTGAAGCACATAGAGTATTCTAATAAATTCTAATTCATGCGTGTCTCTCTCAAAAGGTGTGTACAGCAAGGATGATTGTGGTAAACTAAAAATGAAAGACTCAAATCATACAAGACGCTCCAAGCAAAACACATATCATGTGGCGAATAAAAATATAGCTCCAAGTAAAGTTACGATGAACGAAGACAAAAGAGGGGATGCCTTCCGGGGCATCCCCAAGCTTAGGCTTTTTGGTTTCCTTGTATTTTACCTTGGGGTGCCATGGACATCCCCAAGATTAGGCTCTTTCCACTCCTTGTTCCATAATCCATCAAATCTTTACCCAAAACTTGAAAACTTCACAACACAAAACTTAACAGAAAAATCTCGTTAGCTCCGTCAGCGAAAGAAAAGAAAACACCACTTCAAGGTACTGTAATGAACTCATTATTTATTTATATTGGTGTTAAACCTACTGTATTCCAACTTGTCTATGGTTTATAAACTCTTTTACTAGCCATAGATTCATCAAAATAAGCAAACAACACACGAAAACAGAATCTGTCAAAAACAGAACAGTCTGTAGTAATCTGTAACTAACAGATACTTCCGGAACCCCCAAAATTCTAAAATAAATTTCTGGACGTGAGGTAGTTATCTATTAATCATCTTCAAAAAGAATTAACTAAATATCACTCTCCAATAAAAAATGGCAGCAATTCTCGTGAGCGCTAAAGTTTCTGTTTTTTTACAGCAAGATCAAAAAGACTTTCCCAAGTCTTGCCAAAGGTTCTACTTGGCACAGACACTAATTAAAAGCATAAAACCACATATGAACAGAGTCTAGATGAATTATTTATTACCAAAAAGAAGCAAAAGCAAGGAATAAAAATAAAATTGGGTTGCCTCCCAACAAGCGCTATCGTTTAACGCCCCTAGCTAGGCATTGATAATTTCAATGATGCTCACATGAAAGACAAGAATTCAATCACAAAAGAGAGCATCATAAAACACGTGACAAACACATATAAGTCTAACATACTTCCTATGCATAGGCATCTTATAGGCAAACAAATTATCATAGCAAGCAAAATCTAGCATATGCAAGGAAGCAGAAAAAAACAATAGCAATCTCAACATAACGAGAGGTAATTTAGTAACATGAAAATTTCTACAATCATAGTTTCCTCTATCATAATAATTACATGTGGGATCATAAGCAAATTCAACAAGATAGCTATCACATAGAATATTTTCAACACGATCCACATGCATGCAAAGTTGACACTCTTCCAAAATAGTGGGATTAACATTAACTAAAGTCATGACCTCTCCAAACCCACTTTTATCAAAAACTTCATAAGATTGAACATTCTCCAAATATGTGGGATCTAAAGTTGACACTCTTCCAAACCCACTTTCAATAATATTGCAAATATTATCAATCTCATATTCATCATGGGCTTAAATAAATTTTCATGATCAAAAGAAGAATCACCCCAATCATGATCATTGCAACAAATAGTAGTCATAGCAAAACTAGTGTCCCCAAGCTTGGGGTTTTGCATATCATTAACACAATTGACATTAAGAGAATTTATAATAACATCATTGCAATCATGGTTTTCATCGAAGGAACTATCATGTATGGGTGCAATAGCAACGATCTCATGTTTAACATAAGGAACTATAACAAATTCATCTTCATAAATATTGGCATCATGGCCACAAGAATAGCAAGCATCATGTTCATCAAGGGATATTTCATTCAAATCATCGGAATCATAATTATCTATAGATTCATGCATATCATTATTTTATTCCAAAGCAACATTCATTCTCTCAATAAATTCCTTAACATAGACATTATGAACATAGTTTTCATAGCAATATTTAAGTATGTCAAAATTTTCAGATTCGTAGAGAGTAATATCATACTTTTCAATCAAAGAAGCAACTTCATAAGCACCCTTAAAAGCAACAAATTCTTCAATCTGTTCGATATCATAGTAGCTATAAACACCCTTTGCATAAGAAGATAAGATTTTATTTTCATTAAACTCACATAGGCAGGGAAGGTGTTTTGAGGGTTCTTAGAGCAACAAGTAAAATCACAAATTTCACAAAGATTCCAAGTATAACATAGCAATCTATTTATTTTATCCCATAAGAGTCTCCCCTTTTCAGACAAACGGTGACGCACAAAATGAGCATGCTCATCTAAAGATTTCCCATCAACTAGGCTAGTTGGGGTTTCAGCACGAGCGCATAAGGATCGAAGATGATCCAAGTAGAACACTTTAAGTGGATCCATATCAATAATTTTTTAGCAAGCAAAGATGCAAGCAATAGAAGGCACATGTAAACACAGACAAATATACATATGGGAAGAAGGCGAAGAAAAGGCAAAGGTGAAGTGGGGGAGAGGAAAACAAGAGGCAAATGGCAAATAATGTAATGCAAAGGATAAGAGTTGTGATGGGTACTTGGTATGTCTTGACTTGGCATAGATCTCTGCGGCAACGGCGCCAGAAATCCTTCTTGCTACCTCTTGAGCACTGCGTTGGTTTTCCCTTGAAGAGGAAAGGGTGATGCAGTAAAGTAGCGTAAGTATTTCCCTCAGATTTTGAGAACCAAGGTATCAGTCCAGTAGGAGACCACGCGCGAGTCACCTCGTACCTACACAAACAAATAAGAACCTCGCAAACAATGCGATAAAGGGGTTGTCAATCCCTTCACTGCCACTTGCAAGAGTGAGATCTGATAGAGATGATAATAATAAGATAAATATTTTTGGTATTTTTATGATATAGATTGAAAGTAAAGATTGCAAAATAATGTAGATTGGAAACTTGTATGATGGAGAATAGACCCGGGGCCATAGGTTTCACTAGTGGCTTCTCTCAAGAAAGCATAAGTATTACGGTGGGTGAACAAATTACTGCCGAGCAATTGATAGAAAAGTGAATAATTATGAGAATATCTAGGTATGATCATGTATATAGGCATCACGTCCGAGACAAGTAGACCGAAATGAGTCTGCATCTACTACTATTAATCCACACATCGACCACTATCCAGCATGCATCTAGAGTATTAAGTTCATAAGAACAGAGTAACGCCTTAAGCAAGATGACATGATGTAGAGGGATAAACTCATGCAATATGATGTAAACCCCATCTTTTTATCCTCGATGGCAACAATACAATACGTGTCAGTTCCCTTTCTGTCACTGGGATCGAGCACCGCAAGACTGAACCCAAAGCTAAGCACTTCTCCCATTGCAAGAAAGATCAATCTAGTAGGCCAAACCAAACTGATTATTCGAAAAGACTTGCAAAGATAAACCAATCATACATAAAAGAATTCGGAGGAGATTCATATATTGTTCATATATAAACTTGATCATAAACCCACAATTCATCGGATCTCGACAAACACACCACAAAAGAAGATTACATCGAATAGATCTCCAAGAGAATCGAGGAGAACTTTGTATTGAGATCCAAAGAGAGAGAATAAGGCATCTAGCTACTAGCTATGGACCCGAAGGTCTGAAGTAAACTAGTCACACATCATCGGAGGGGCCATGGAATTGATGTAGAGGCCCTCCGTGATCAATGCCCCCTCCGGCGGAGCTCCGGAAAAGGCCCCAAGATGGGATCTCTTGGGTACAGAAGGTTGCGGCGGTGGAAATAGGCTTTCATGGTGCTTCTGGATGTTTGCGGGGTATATTGATATATATAGGAGGAAGAAGTACGTCAGTGGAGCAATGAGAGGCCCACGAGGGTGGAGGGCGCGCCCAGGGGGGTGGGCGTGCCCCCTGCCTCATGGCCGCCTCATTGATTGCTTGACGTCCACTCCAAGTCTCCTGGATCATGTTTGTTCCAAAAATAACGCTCCCGAAGGTTTCATTCCATTTGGACCCCGTTTGATATTCCTTTTCGGCGAAACTCTAAAATAGGCAAAAAAACAACAATTTGGGTTGGGCCTCCGGTTAATAGGTTAGTCCCAAAAATAGTATAAAAGTGTAAAAATAAGCCCATTAACATCCAAAATAGATAATATAATAGCATGGAGCAATCAAAAATTATAGATACGTTGGAGACGTATCAGGTAGCAAGAAGGATTTCTGGCGCCGTTGCCAGGGAAGTTGCACCACGTCAAGTCAAGATTTGATCTCCCGTCAACAAGCCATTTCTGGCACCGTTGCCAGGGAGATCTACGCACAAGTCAAGACATACCAAGTACCCATCACAAAATCTTATCCCTCGCATTACATTATTTTCCATTTGCCTCTCGTTTTCCTCTCCCCTACTTCACCCTTGCCATTTTATTCGCCCTCTTTTCCGTTCGCCTCTTTTTTGCTTGCTTCTTGTGTGCTTGTATGTTGGATTTTTTGTCACTATGGCTCATGACAATAATAAATTGTGTGATTTTTCCAATACCAACAATAATGCTTTTCGTATCACTTCGATTGCTCCTCTTACCGATGCTGAATCTTGTGAAATTAATACTGCTTTGCTGAACCTTATTATGAAAGATCAGTTTTCCGGCCTTCCTAGTGAAGATGCTGACCCATCTAAACAGCTTTGTTGATTTGTGTGATATGCAAAAGAAGAAAGATGTGGATAATGATATTTTTAAATTGAAGCTATTTCCGTTTTCGCTTAGAGATCGTGCTAAAACTTGGTTTTCGCCTTTGCCTAAAAATAGTATTGATTCATGGAATAAGTGCAAATATGCTTTTATCTCTAAGTATTTTCCTCCCGCTAAGATCATCTCCCTTAGAAACGATATTATGAATTTTAAGCAACTTGATCATGAGCATGTTGCACAATCTTGGGAGAGGATGAAATTAATGATACGTAATTGCCCTACTCATGGATTAAACTTATGGATGATCATACAATTTTTTTTATGCTGGATTGAATTTTGCTTCTAGAAATCTTTTAGATTCGGCCGTGGGAGGCACTTTTATGGAAATCACTTTAGGAGAAGCCACTAAACTCCTAGATAATATTATGGTTAATTATTCTCAATGGCACACCGAAAGATCTACTAGTAAAAAGGTTCATGCGATGGAAGAGATTAATGTTTTGAGTGGAAAGATGGATGAACTTATGAATTTTTTTGCTAATAAGAGTGTTTCTTCTGATCCTAATGATATGCCTTTCACTACAGGAATAAACTTCTTTGCCGCACGCCATGGCTAACGGCAAAGGCATGCCTGGCGGACGGCAAAGACCTTTACCTTCAGCCAGCAAACGACAACAGGTCCGGCTGAATAAGCTACGGCAAAGGGCACTTTGCCGTCTGATGGCAAAGATGAAATGGTCTTTGTCGTCTGCCAGCAGATGGCAAAGATGCCCTCCTCTTTGCCGTCTGCCAAACGCAACCTTTGCCATCAGCCTCGTAAAATCACGGTTGGCAAAGAACTTAGTAAATATTAAAAAAACATTCGGCGAGCAGCCTGTCCGGCGTCCTGCGTTCGGCATGTCCAGCGCCCGACGAGCAGTCCTTCAATGAGGGCCAGCACCCACCACCCTTCGTTGCGGGCAGAGCTACCGTAGGCCGCCGCTGCTCGAGGTGGGACGTGGTGCGGCGTCGAGGTATGGGGCCGGCAGGGGCAAACGGGGACGGGGCCGGGCATGGCAGCGTCGGGGGCGAAAAAAGAAGGGGCCGGCACCGGCGGGCGAGGTGGTGGCCGGAAGGGGGCGACAGGGGCCGGGGCCGGCGGGGGCAAACGGGGACGGGGCTGGGCACGGCAGCATCGGGGGCAAAGAGAGAAGGGGCTAGCGCCGGCAGGTGAGGTGGTGGCTGGAAGGGGGAGACGGGCCCCGGGGCTGGCGGGGGAAAATGGGGATGGGGCCGGGCACGGCGGCGTCGGGGGCGAAGAGAGAAGGGGCCGGCGCCGGCGGGCGAGGTGCTGGCCGGAAGGGGGCGACGGGGGCCGGGGCCGGCGGCCGACTGGGGCGACGGGAGACGGGGAGTGGGGTTCGGTGTTCTGGGTCTAGAGCAGAGGCGTACGAGAGAGAAGGGAGATAGATCGTGGCGGGGGTGGCTCTCAGGAGGATAAGGGAGAGAGAGTGGGTGGTGGGGGCGTGCGATGGGCCGCATCAGTTTTGCGTTGTGGAGATGCATGTGTGGAGCAGATCGTGCCATGTCATCGATCCGTGTGATCGATCCGCATGGCGTGCTTTCTGGCGGACGGCAAAGAAGCAGACGGCAAAGAAATAGGCCGTTAGGTCATTCTCATAATCCCACCACCTACCCTCTTTGCCGTCAGCTAGCAGATGGCAAGGCTTATTTGCCATCCGATAGGAGACGACAAAGATATGGCTGATGGCAAAACCTACCTTTGCCGTCCGCTGCCTCTTTGCCGTCCGCTTTTTGGTGGCTGATGGCAAAGCCTTCCTTTGCCTTCCGCTAGCTGATAGCAAAGAGTCGGCATACGGCAAATCTGCTGATTCCAGTAGTGTTTGTCTACTTTGATTGAGAATAATAATTAATCTATGGATGTGAATTTTGTTGGTAGGAACAATTTTGGTAACAACGCATATAGAGGAAACTTTAATACTAGGACGTTTCCTAGTAATTCCTCTAATAATTATGGTAATTCCTACAACAACTCTTATGGAAATTTTAATAAGATGCCCTCTGATTTTGAGACTACTGTTAAAGAATTTATGATTTTGCAAAAGAATTTTAATGCTTTGCTTGAAGAAAAATTGCCTAAGATTGATGAGTTGGCTAGGAACATGGATATAATTTCTCTTGATGTTGATTCTTTGAAACTTAGATCTATTCCACCTAAGCATGATATCAATGAGTCTATCAAATCTATGAGAATTTCCATTGACGAGTGCAAAGAAAGAACCGCTAGGATGCGTGCTAAAAAAGATTGTTTTATAAAAGCGTTTTCTTCTAGTTTTCACGATAATAAGGATGAAGATCTAAAAGTGATTGATGTGTCTCCTATTAAATCTTTATTTTGCAATATGAATCTTGATAATGATGGGATTGTAGATGAGTCAACTTTAGCTAAAAGGCGTCACAATGATTCGGAGTTTTTAGATCTTGATGCAAAAATTGGTAAAAGTGGGATTGAAGAGGTCAAAACTTTACATAGCAATGAACCCACTATTTTGGATTTCAAGAAATTTAATTATGATAATTGCTCTTTGATAGATTGTATTTCCTTGTTGCAATCTGTGCTAAATTCTCCTCATGCTTATAGTAAAAATAAAGCTTTTACCAAACATATCGTTGATGCTTTAATGCAATCTTATGAAGAAAATCTTGAATTAGAAGTTTCTATCCCTAGAAAACTTTATGATGAGTGGGAACCTACTATTAAAATTAAAATTAAAGATCATGAATGCTATGCTTTATGTGATTTGGGTGCTAGCATTTCCACGATTCCAAAAACTTTGTGTGATGTGTTAGGTTTCCGTGAATTTGATGTTTGTTCTCTAAATTTACATGTTGCGGATTCCACCATTAAGAAACCTATGGGAAGGATTAATGATGTTCTTATTGTTGCAAATAGGAATTATGTGCCCTTAGATTTCATTGTTCTTGATATAGATTGCAATCGTACATGTCCTATTATTCTTGGTAGACCTTTCCTTAGAACGATTGGTGCAATTATTGATATGAAAGAAGGAAATATTAGATTCCAATTTCCGTTAAGGAAAGGCATGGAACACTTTCCTAGAAAGAAAATTAAATTAACTTATGAGTCTATTATGAGAGCCACTTATGGATTGCATACCAAAGATGACAACACGGATGGCAAAGCCTTTGCCGTCTGCTGGCAGACGGCCAACAATCCGGCTGAACAGATAACGGCCAAGGCCACTTTGCCGTCTGCTGGCAGACGACAAAGAGATGGGTGTCTTCGCCGTCCGTGCTACCTCTTGAGCACTACGTTGGATTTCCCCGAAGAGGAGAGGATGATGCAGCAAAGTAGCGTAAGTATTTCCCTCAGTTTTTGAGAACCAAGGTATCAATCCAGTAGGAGGCTACGCGCGAGTCCCTCATACCTACACAAAAACAATAGCTCAACGCAACCAACACGCTTAGGGGTTGTCAATCCCTTCACGGTCACTTACGAAAGTGAGATCTGATAGAGATGATAGATAATATTTTTGGTATTTTTGGTATAGAGATGCAAAGTAAAAAGTAAAATGGCAAAGTAAAAAGCAAAGCAGTAATAAAGTGATGGAGATTGATATGATGAGAAAGAGACCCGGGGGCCATAGGTTTCACTAGTGGCTTCTCTCAAGAGCATAAGTATTCTACGGTGGGTTAACAAATTACTGTTGAGCAATTGATAGAATTGAGCATAGTTATGAGAATATCTAGGTATGATCATGTATATAGGCATCACGTCCGAGACAAGTAGACCGACTCCTGCCTGCATCTACTACTATTACTCCACTCATCGACCGCTATCCAGCATGCATCTAGAGTATTACGTTAAAAATAGAGTAACGCCTTAAGCAAGATGACATGATGTAGAGGGATAGTTTCATGCAATATGATAAAAACCCCATCTTGTTATCCTCGATGGCAACAATACAATACGTGCCTTGCTGCCCCTTCTGTCACTGGGAAAGGACACCACAAGATCGAACCCAAAGCTAAGCACTTCTCCCATGGCAAGAAAAACCAATCTAGTAGGCCAAACCAAACTGATAATTCGAAGAGACTTGCAAAGATAACCAATCATACATAAAAGAATTCGCCCTATAGAGAAGATTCAAATACTAGCCATAGATACACTGGATCAGAAACCCACAATTAATCGCCTCAACAAACACACCGCAAAAAGAAGATTACATCGAATAGACCTCCACGAGAGAGGGGGAGAACATTGTATTGAGATCCAAAAAGAGAGAAGAAGCCATCTAGCTACTAACTAAGGACC